>NW_026114138.1:0-40885 GCF_018139145.2 Gymnogyps californianus | reverse complement strand
AAAATTTAAAAAGCAGGGCACTAAGGAAGCACAGAATAGTTCTAAAAAAAACAGCAAAGGGAATAAAAGTAGGCGTAGAAGAAATTTTAAAAGTGAGGGGGTTTAGGGAAAGAAGGTGAAAAAATTAACGTAAGGGACAGGGACGAGCCGATCGAAGAACGAGACGTAGAAAGAAAGTCTAAAAAGTGACGGCAGAGAAGCCAGAGAAGAAATAATTTTAACAAGCCAGTGAAGGGAAAAAAAGCAGGCAAAGAAAGAAGTTTAAAAAGCGACGGGGATGAAGAAAGTAAAGGGCAAAATAAGAAATGGGGACAGCGACACATACACGGACACTACAAAACATATCCATCGCAAAGACGCGCGCACTCACCAACAGGGAAAGACAAAAAATAAGTCAAAGATAAAGGTAGACAAATAAACACTGCGAACGGGATAAAATAGACGGAACATTTTAAAAGCAAGGGTGATTAAGGAAATAAGGAAACAATTACAAAACAGGGACCGTGAACTACAACGGAGAGGTCTAGAGAAAACTTAAGAAGCATGGGCACTAAGGAAACACAAGGAAGAGTGTCTAAAAAACCAGCAAAGGGATAAAAGAGGCATAGAAAGAAGACTGAAAAAGCGAAGGGCATTAGGGGAAAAAGGAAAAAATTAAAACGGAGGGACAGCTGACGATAACATAGATGAGAGAGAAAATTCAAAGCAAGGGCACTAAGGAAGCATAAGGAATAATTCTAAAAAAAAACAGCCAAGGAATACAAGTAGGCATAGAAAGAAAATTTTAAATGTGAGGGGATCAGGGAAAGAAAGGGAAAAAATGAAACGGAGGGACAGCCAACTGGTAACGGAGGCGTAGAAAGAAAAATTTAAAAAGCGAGGGCACTAAGGAAGCACCAGGAATAAGTCTTAAAAAAAAAACAGCAAAGGGAATACAAGTAGGCATAGAAAGAAAACTTTAAGAAGTGAGGGGGATCAGGGAAAGCAAGGGAAACATTCAAACGTAGGACAGCGATCGAGAACGGAGACGTAGAAAGAAAGTCTAAAAAGGAGAAGTCTAAAAGTGACAGCAGAGAAGCCAGAGAAGAAATAATTTTAACAAGCCAGTGAAGGGGAAAAAAGCAGGCAAAGAAAGAATGTTTAAAAAGCGACGGGGATGAAGAAAGTAAAGGGCAAAAATAAGAAATGGGGACAGCGAACTACAACGGACACGTAGAAAACAATATCCAAAACGTGACGGCACTAAGACAGACAAGACAGGATTACAAAAAACCAGCACAGGGAATAAACGTAGGCATAGAAAGAAGTCTGAAAAAGCAATAGGCATTAGGGAAATAAAGGAAAGAACTACAAAATAGGGACAGCAAACTAAAACGCAGACGTAGCAAACAATACCTGAGAAGCGAGGGCACTAAGGAAAGACAGAAAATAAGTCAAAGGTAGGCAAATAAAGACTGCGAACGGGATAAAAGTAGATGGAACATTTTAAAAGCAAGGGTGATTAAGGAAATAAGGAAACAATTACAAAATAGGGACCGTGAACTACAACGGAGAGGTCTAGAGAAAACTTAAGAAGCAAGGGCACTAAGGAAAGACAAGGAAGAGTTCTAAAAAACCAGCAAAGGGAATAAACGTAGGGATAGAAAGAAGACTGAAAAAAGCGAAGGGCATTAGGGGGAAAAAGGGAAAAAATTAAAACGTAGGGACAGCGAACGGAAACAGAGATGTAGAAAGAAAATTTAAAGAGCGAGGGCACTAAGGAAGCACCAGGAATAGTTCTAAAAAAAACAGCAAAGGGAATAAAAGTAGGCGTAGAAAGAAAATTTTAAATGTGAGCGGGGATTAGGGCAAAAGGTAAAAAAATTAAAACGTAGGGACAGCGAACGGAAACGGAGACGTAGAAAGAAAGTCTAAAAAGTGACGGCAGAGAAGCCAGAGAAGAAATAATTTTAACAAGCCAGTGAAGGGGGAAAAAAGCAGGCAAAGAAAGAATGTTTAAAAAGCGACGGGGATGAAGAAAGTAAAGGGCAAAAATAAGAAATGGGGACAGCGAACTACAACGGACACTTACAAAACAATATCCAAAACGCGACGGCACTACAAGAAAGACAAAAAATAAGTCAAAGATAAAGGTAGACAAATAAACACTGCGAACGGGATAAAAGTAGACGGAACATTTTAAAAGCAAGGGTGATTAAGGAAATAAGGAAACAATTACAAAACAGGGACCGTGAACTACAACGGAGAGGTCTAGAGAAAACTTAAGAAGCAAGGGCACTAGGGAAAGACAAGGAAGAGTTCTAAAAAACCAGCAAAGGGAATAAAAGTAGGCATAGAAAGAAGACTGAAAAAGCGATGGGCATTAGGGAAAAAAGGGAAAAAATTAAAACGGAGGGACAGCTGACGATAACATAGATGAGAGAGAAAATTCAAAAAGCAAGGGCACTAAGGAAGCATAAGGAATAATTCTAAAAAAAAAACAGCCAAGGGAATACAAGTAGGCATAGAAAGAAAATTTTAAATGTGAGGGGGATCAGGGAAAGAAAGGGAAAAAATTGAAACGGAGGGACAGCCAACTGTAACGTAGATGTAGAAAGAAAATTTAAAAGCGAAGGGCACTAAGGAAGCACCAGGAATAAGTCTTAAAAAAAAAAACCAGCCAAGGGAATACAAGTAGGCATAGAAAGAAAACTTAGAAGTGAGGGGATCAGGGAAAGCAAGGGAAACATTCAAACGTAGGGACAGGCGATCGAGAACGGAGAACGTAGAAAGAAAGTCTAAAAAGTGACGGCAGAGAAGCCAGAGAAGAAATAATTTTAACAAGCCAGTGAAGGGGAAAAAAGCAGGCAAAGAAAGAATGTTTAAAAAGCGACGGGGATGAAGAAAGTAAAGGGCAAAAAATAAGAAATGGGGACAGCGAACTACAAACGGACACGTAGAAAAACAATATCCAAAACGCGACGGCACTAAGGACAGACAAGACAGGATTACAAAAAACCAGCACAGGGAATAAATGTA
Source organism: Gymnogyps californianus (assembly GCF_018139145.2). Lineage (NCBI taxonomy): Eukaryota > Metazoa > Chordata > Aves > Accipitriformes > Cathartidae > Gymnogyps > Gymnogyps californianus. The sequence continues at coordinate 37,867 of NW_026114138.1, read as the reverse complement.
GGCATAGAAAGAAGTCTGAAAAAGCAATAGGCATTAGGGAAATAAAGGAAAGAACTACAAACTAGGGACAGCAAACTAAAACGCAGACGTAGCAAACAATACCTGAGAAGCGAGGGCACTAAGGAAAGACAGAAAATAAGTCAAAGGTAGGCAAATAAAGACTGCGAACGGGATAAAAGTAGATGGAACATTTTAAAGCAAGGGTGATTAAGGAAATAAGGAAACAATTACAAAAATAGGGACCGTGAACTACAACGGAGAGGTCTAGAGAAAACTTAAGAAGCAAGGGCACTAAGGAAACACAAGGAAGAGTTCTAAAAAAACCAGCAAAGGGAATAAACGTAGGGATAGAAAGAGACTGAAAAAGCGAAGGCATTAGGGGGAAAAAAGGGAAAAAATTACAAGGCAGGGCAGCCAACTATAACGCTGATGTAGAAAAAAATTTAAAGAGCGAGGGCACTAAGGAAGCACCAGGAATAGTTCTAAAAAAAACAGCAAAGGAATAAAAGTAGGCGTAGAAAGAAAATTTTAAATGTGAGCGGGGATTAGGCAAAAAAGGTAAAAAAATTAAAACGTAGGGACAGCGAACGGAAACGGAGACGTAGAAAGAAAATTTAAAAAGCGAGGCACTAAGGAAGCACCAGGAATAGTTCTAAAAAAACAGCAAAGGGAATAAAAGTAGGCGTAGAAAGAAAATTTTAAAAGTGAGGGGGTTTAGGGAAGAAAGGGAAAAAATTAAAACGTAGGGACAGCGATCGAGAACGGAGACGTAGAAAGAAAGTCTAAAAAGTGACGGCAGAGAAGCCAGAGAAGAAATAATTTTAACAAGCCAGTGAAGGGAAAAAAGCAGGCAAAGAAAGAATGTTTAAAAAGCGACGGGATGAAGAAAGTAAAGGGCAAAAATAAGAAATGGGGACAGCGAACTACAACGGACACTTACAAAACAATATCCAAACACGACGGCACTAAGGACAGACAAGACAGGATTACAAAAAACCAGCACAGGGAATAAATGTAGCATAGAAAGAAGTCTGAAAAAGCAATAGGCATTAGGGAAATAAAGGAAAGAACTACAAACTAGGGACAGCAAACTAAAACGCAGACGTAGCAAACAATACCTAAGAAGCGAGGGCACTAAGGAAAGACAGAAAATAAGTCAAAGGTAGGCAAATAAAGACTGCGAACGGGATAAAAGTAGATGGAACATTTTAAAAGCAAGGGTGATTAAGGAAATAAGGAAAACAATTACAAAATAGGGACCGTGAACTACAACGGAGAGGTCTAGAGAAAACTTAAGAAGCAAGGGCACTAAGGAAACCAAGGAAGAGTTCTAAAAAACCAGCAAAGGGAATAAACGTAGGGATAGAAAGAAGACTGAAAAAGCGAAGGCATTAGGGGAAAAAGGGAAAAAATACAAGGCAGGGCAGCCAACTATAACCTGATGTAGAAAGAAAATTTAAAGAGCGAGGGCACTAAGGAAGCACCAGGAATAGTTCTAAAAAAAACAGCAAAGGGAATAAAAGTAGGCGTAGAAAGAAAATTTTAAAATGTGAGCGGGGATTAGGGCAAAAAAGGTAAAAAATTAAAACGTAGGGACAGCGAACGGAAACAGAGACGTAGAAAGAAAATTTAAAAAGCGAGGGCACTAAGGAAGCACCAGGAATAGTTCTAAAAAAAACAGCAAAGGGAATAAAAGTAGGCGTAGAAAGAAAATTTTAAAAGTGAGGGGGTTTAGGGAAAGAAAGGGAAAACATTCAAAACGTAGGGACAGCGATCGAGAAACGGAGACGTAGAAAGAAAGTCTAAAAAGTGACGGCAGAGAAGCCAGAGAAGAAATAATTTTAAACAAGCCAGTGAAGGGAAAAAAGCAGGCAAAGAAAGAATGTTTAAAAGCGACGGGGATGAAGAAAGTAAAGGGCAAAATAAGAAATGGGGACAGCGAACTACAACGGACACGTAGAAAACAATATCCAAAACGCGACGGCACTAAGGACAGACAAGACAGGATTACAAAAAACCAGCACAGGGAATAAACGTAGGCATAGAAAGAAGTCTGAAAAAGCAATAGGCATTAGGGAAATAAAGGAAAGAACTACAAATAGGGACAGCAAACTAAAACGCAGACGTAGCAAACAATACCTGAGAAGCGAGGGCACTAAGGAAAGACAGAAAATAAGTCAAAGGTAGGCAAATAAAGACTGCGAACGGGATAAAGTAGATGGAACATTTTAAAAGCAAGGGTGATTAAGGAAATAAGGAAACAATTACAAAATAGGGACCGTGAACTACAACGGAGAGGTCTAGAGAAAACTTAAGAAGCAAGGGCACTAAGGAAACACAAGGAAGAGTTCTAAAAAACCAGCAAAGGGAATAAACGTAGGGATAGAAAGAAGACTGAAAAAGCGAAGGGCATTAGGGGAAAAAAGGGAAAAAATTACAAGGCAGGGGCAGCCAACTATAACGCTGATGTAGAAAGAAAATTTAAAGAGCGAGGGCACTAAGGAAGCACCAGGAATAGTTCTAAAAAAAACAGCAAAGGGAATAAAAGTAGGCGTAGAAAGAAAATTTTAAATGTGAGCGGGGATTAGGGCAAAAAGGTAAAAAAATTAAACGTAGGGACAGCGAACGGAAACGGAGACGTAGAAAGAAAATTTAAAAAGCGAGGGCACTAAGGAAGCACCAGGAATAGTTCTAAAAAAAACAGCAAAGGGAATAAAAGTAGGCGTAGAAAGAAAATTTTAAAAGTGAGGGGTTTAGGGAAAGAAAGGGAAAAATTAAAAACGTAGGGACAGCGATCGAGAACGGAGACGTAGAAAGAAAGTCTAAAAAGTGACGGCAGAGAAGCCAGAGAAGAAATAATTTTAACAAGCCAGTGAAGGGAAAAAAAAGCAGGCAAAGAAAGAATGTTTAAAAAGCGAACGGGGATGAAGAAAGTAAAGGGCAAAAATAAGAAATGGGGACAAGCGAACTACAACGGACACTTACAAAACAATATCCAAAACGCGACGGCACTACAGGAAAGACAAAAAAATAAGTCAAAGATAAAGGTAGACCAAATAAACACTGCGAACGGGATAAAAGTAGACGGAACATTTTAAAAGCAAGGGTGATTAAGGAATAAGGAAACAATTACAAAACAGGGACCGTGAACTACAACGGAGAGGTCTAGAGAAAACTTAAGAAGCATGGGCACTAAGGAAACACAAGGAAGAGTTCTAAAAAACCAGCAAAGGGAATAAAAGTAGGCATAGAAAGAAGACTGAAAAAGCGATGGGCATTAGGGAAAAAAGGGAAAAAATTAAAACGGAGGGACAGCTGACGATAACATAGATGAGAGAGAAAATTCAAAAAGCAAGGGCACTAAGGAAGCAAAGGAATAATTCTAAAAAAAAAACAGCCAAGGGAATACAAGTAGGCATAGAAAGAAAATTTTAAATGTGAGGGGATCAGGGAAAGAAAGGGAAAAATTGAAACGGAGGGACAGCCAACTGTAACGGAGGCGTAGAAAGAAAATTTAAAAAGCGAGGGCACTAAGAAGCACCAGGAATAAGTCTTAAAAAAAAAAAAACAGCAAAGGGAATACAAGTAGGCATAGAAAGAAAACTTAAGAAGTGAGGGGGATCAGGGGAAAGCAAGGGAAACATTCAAACGTAGGGACAGCGATCGAGAACGGAGACGTAGAAAGAAAGTCTAAAAAGTGACAGCAGAGAAGCCAGAGAAGAAATAATTTTAACAAGCCAGTGAAGGGGAAAAAAGCAGGCAAAGAAAGAATGTTTAAAAAGCGACGGGGATGAAGAAAGTAAAGGCAAAAATAAGAAATGGGGACAGCGAACTACAACGGACACGTAGAAAACAATATCCAAAACGTGACGGCACTAAGGACAGACAAGACAGGATTACAAAAAACCAGCACAGGGAATAAACGTAGGCATAGAAAGAAGTCTGAAAAAGCAATAGGCATTAGGGAAATAAAGGAAAGAACTACAAAATAGGACAGCAAACTAAAACGCAGACGTAGCAAACAATACCTGAGAAGCGAGGGCACTAAGGAAAGACAGAAAATAAGTCAAAGGTAGGCAAATAAAGACTGCGAACGGGATAAAAGTAGATGGAACATTTTAAAAGCAAGGGTGATTAAGGAAATAAGGAAACAATTACAAAATAGGGACCGTGAACTACAACGGAGAGGTCTAGAGAAAACTTAAGAAGCAAGGGCACTAAGGAAAGACAAGGAAGAGTTCTAAAAAACCAGCAAAGGGAATAAACGTAGGGATAGAAAGAAGACTGAAAAAGCGAAGGGCATTAGGGGGGAAAAAGGGAAAAAATTAAAACGTAGGGACAGCGAACGGAAACAGAGATGTAGAAAGAAAATTTAAAGAGCGAGGGCACTAAGGAAGCACCAGGAATAGTTCTAAAAAAAACAGCAAAGGGAATAAAAGTAGGCGTAGAAAGAAAATTTTAAATGTGAGCGGGGATTAGGGCAAAAAGGTAAAAAAATTAAAACGTAGGGACAGCGAACGGAAACGGAGACGTAGAAAGAAAGTCTAAAAAGTGACGGCAGAGAAGCCAGAGAAGAAATAATTTTAACAAGCCAGTGAAGGGGGAAAAAAGCAGGCAAAGAAAGAATGTTTAAAAAGCGACGGGGATGAAGAAAGTAAAGGGCAAAAATAAGAAATGGGACAGCGAACTACAACGGACACTTACAAAACAATATCCAAAACGCGACGGCACTACAAGAAAGACAAAAAATAAGTCAAAGATAAAGGTAGACAAATAAACACTGCGAACGGGATAAAAGTAGACGGAACATTTTAAAAGCAAGGGTGATTAAGGAAATAAGGAAACAATTACAAAACAGGGACCGTGAACTACAACGGAGAGGTCTAGAGAAAACTTAAGAAGCAAGGGCACTAGGGAAAGACAAGGAAGAGTTCTAAAAAACCAGCAAAGGGAATAAAAGTAGGCATAGAAAGAAGACTGAAAAAGCGATGGGCATTAGGGAAAAAAGGGAAAAAATTAAAACGGAGGGACAGCTGACGATAACATAGATGAGAGAGAAAATTCAAAAGCAAGGGCACTAAGGAAGCATAAGGAATAATTCTAAAAAAAAAACAGCCAAGGGAATACAAGTAGGCATAGAAAGAAAATTTTAAATGTGAGGGGGATCAGGGAAAGAAAGGGAAAAAATTGAAACGGAGGGACAGCCAACTGTAACGTAGATGTAGAAAGAAAATTTAAAAAGCGAGGGCACTAAGGAAGCACCAGCAATAAGTCTTAAAAAAAAACCAGCCAAGGGAATACAAGTAGGCATAGAAAGAAAACTTAAGAAGTGAGGGGGATCAGGGAAAGCAAGGGAAACATTCAAACGTAGGGACAGCGATCGAGAACGGAGACGTAGAAAGAAAGTCTAAAAAGTGACGGCAGAGAAGCCAGAGAAGAAATAATTTTAACAAGCCAGTGAAGGGGAAAAAAGCAGGCAAAGAAAGAATGTTTAAAAAGCGACGGGGATGAAGAAAGTAAAGGGCAAAAATAAGAAATGGGGACAGCGAACTACAACGGACACGTAGAAAACAATATCCAAAACGCGACGGCACTAAGGACAGACAAGACAGGATTACAAAAAAACCAGCACAGGGAATAAATGTAGGCATAGAAAGAAGTCTGAAAAAGCAATAGGCATTAGGGAAATAAAGGAAAGAACTACAAACTAGGGACAGCAAACTAAAACGCAGACGTAGCAAACAATACCTGAGAAGCGAGGGCACTAAGGAAAGACAGAAAATAAGTCAAAGGTAGGCAAATAAAGACTGCGAACGGGATAAAAGTAGATGGAACATTTTAAAAGCAAGGGTGATTAAGGAAATAAGGAAACAATTACAAAATAGGGACCGTGAACTACAACGGAGAGGTCTAGAGAAAACTTAAGAAGCAAGGGCACTAAGGAAACACAAGGAAGAGTTCTAAAAAACCAGCAAAGGGAATAAACGTAGGGATAGAAAGAAGACTGAAAAAAGCGAAGGGCATTAGGGGGAAAAAAGGGAAAAAATTACAAGGCAGGGCAGCCAACTATAACGCTGATGTAGAAAGAAAATTTAAAGAGCGAGGGCACTAAGGAAGCACCAGGAATAGTTCTAAAAAAACAGCAAAGGGAATAAAAGTAGGCGTAGAAAGAAAATTTTAAATGTGAGCGGGGATTAGGGCAAAAAGGTAAAAAAATTAAAACGTAGGGACAGCGAACGGAAACGGAGACGTAGAAAGAAAATTTAAAAAGCGAGGGCACTAAGGAAGCACCAGGAATAGTTCTAAAAAAAAACAGCAAAGGGAATAAAAGTAGGCGTAGAAAGAAAATTTTAAAAGTGAGGGGGTTTAGGGAAAGAAAGGGAAAAAATTAAAACGTAGGGACAGCGATCGAGAACGGAGACGTAGAAAGAAAGTCTAAAAAGTGACGGCAGAGAAGCCAGAGAAGAAATAATTTTAACAAGCCAGTGAAGGGAAAAAAAGCAGGCAAAGAAAGAATGTTTAAAAAGCGACGGGGATGAAGAAAGTAAAGGGCAAAAATAAGAAATGGGGACAGCGAACTACAACGGACACTTACAAAACAATATCCAAAACACGACGGCACTAAGGACAGACAAGACAGGATTACAAAAAACCAGCACAGGGAATAAATGTAGGCATAGAAAGAAGTCTGAAAAAGCAATAGGCATTAGGGAAATAAAGGAAAGAACTACAAACTAGGACAGCAAACTAAAACGCAGACGTAGCAAACAATACCTAAGAAGCGAGGGCACTAAGGAAAGACAGAAAATAAGTCAAAGTAGGCAAATAAAGACTGCGAACGGGATAAAAGTAGATGGAACATTTTAAAAGCAAGGGTGATTAAGGAAATAAGGAAACAATTACAAAATAGGGACCGTGAACTACAACGGAGAGGTCTAGAGAAAACTTAAGAAGCAAGGGCACTAAGGAAACACAAGGAAGAGTTCTAAAAAACCAGCAAAGGGAATAAACGTAGGGATAGAAAAGAAGACTGAAAAAGCGAAGGGCATTAGGGGGAAAAAGGGAAAAAAATTACAAGGCAGGGGCAGCCAACTATAACGCTGATGTAGAAAGAAAATTTAAAAGAGCGAGGGCACTAAGGAAGCACCAGGAATAGTTCTAAAAAAAACAGCAAAGGGAATAAAAGTAGGCGTAGAAAGAAAATTTTAAATGTGAGCGGGGATTAGGCAAAAAGGTAAAAAAATTAAAACGTAGGGACAGCGAACGGAAACAGAGACGTAGAAAGAAATTTAAAAAGCGAGGGCACTAAGGAAGCACCAGGAATAGTTCTAAAAAAAACAGCAAAGGGAATAAAAGTAGGCGTAGAAAGAAATTTTAAATGTGAGGGGGTTTAGGGAAAGAAGGGAAACATTCAAAACGTAGGGACAGCGATCGAGAACGGAGACGTAGAAAGAAAGTCTAAAAAGTGACGGCAGAGAAGCCAGAGAAGAAATAATTTTAACAAGCCAGTGAAGGGAAAAAAAGCAGGCAAAGAAAGAATGTTTAAAAAGCGACGGGGATGAAGAAAGTAAAGGGCAAAAATAAGAAATGGGGACAGCGAACTACAACGGACACGTAGAAAACAATATCCAAAACGCGACGGCACTAAGGACAGACAAGACAGGATTACAAAAAACCAGCAAAGGGAATAAACGTAGGCATAGAAAGAAGTCTGAAAAAGCAATAGGCATTAGGGAAATAAAGGAAAGAATTACAAATAGGGACAGCAAACTAAAACGCAGACGTAGCAAACAATACCTGAGAAGCGAGGGCACTAAGGAAAGACAGAAAATAAGTCAAAGGTAGGCAAATAAAGACTGCGAACGGGATAAAAGTAGATGGAACATTTTAAAAAGCAAGGGTGATTAAGGAAATAAGGAAACAATTACAAAATAGGGACCGTGAACTACAACGAGAGGTCTAGAGAAAACTTAAGAAGCAAGGGCACTAAGGAAACACAAGGAAGAGTTCTAAAAACCAGCAAAGGGAATAAACGTAGGGATAGAAAGAAGACTGAAAAAGCGAAGGGCATTAGGGGGAAAAAAGGGAAAAAATTACAAGGCAGGGCAGCCAACTATAACGCTGATGTAGAAAGAAAATTTAAAGAGCGAGGGCACTAAGGAAGCACCAGGAATAGTTCTAAAAAAAACAGCAAAGGGAATAAAAGTAGGCGTAGAAAGAAAATTTTTAAATGTGAGCGGGGATTAGGGCAAAAAGGTAAAAAAATTAAAACGTAGGGACAGCGAACGGAAACGGAGACGTAGAAAGAAAATTTAAAAAGCGAGGGCACTAAGGAAGCACCAGGAATAGTTCTAAAAAAAAACAGCAAAGGGAATAAAAGTAGGCGTAGAAAGAAAATTTTAAATAGTGAGGGGGTTTAGGGAAAGAAAGGGAAAAAATTAAAACGTAGGGACAGCGATCGAGAACGGAGACGTAGAAAGAAAGTCTAAAAAAGTGACGGCAGAGAAGCCAGAGAAGAAATAATTTTAACAAGCCAGTGAAGGGAAAAAAAGCAGGCAAAGAAAGAATGTTTAAAAAGCGACGGGGATGAAGAAAGTAAAGGGCAAAAATAAGAAATGGGGACAGCGAACTACAACGGACACTTACAAAACAATATCCAAAACGCGACGGCACTACAGGAAAGACAAAAAATAAGTCAAAGATAAAGGTAGACAAATAAACACTGCGAACGGGATAAAAGTAGACGGAACATTTTAAAAGCAAGGGTGATTAAGGAAATAAGGAAACAATTACAAAACAGGGACCGTGAACTACAACGGAGAGGTCTAGAGAAAACTTAAGAAGCATGGGCACTAAGGAAACACAAGGAAGAGTTCTAAAAAACCAGCAAAGGGAATAAAAGTAGGCATAGAAAGAAGACTGAAAAAGCGATGGGCATTAGGGAAAAAAGGGAAAAAATTAAAACGGAGGGACAGCTGACGATAACATAGATGAGAGAGAAAATTCAAAAAGCAAGGGCACTAAGGAAGCATAAGGAATAATTCTAAAAAAAAAACAGCCAAGGGAATACAAGTAGGCATAGAAAGAAAATTTTAAATGTGAGGGGGATCAGGGAAAGAAAGGGAAAAAATTGAAACGGAGGGACAGCCAACTGTAACGGAGGCGTAGAAAGAAAATTTAAAAAGCGAGGGCACTAAGGAAGCACCAGGAATAAGTCTTAAAAAAAAAAAAACAGCAAAGGGAATACAAGTAGCATAGAAAGAAAACTTAAGAAGTGAGGGGGATCAGGGAAAGCAAGGGAAACATTCAAACGTAGGGACAGCGATCGAGAACGGAGACGTAGAAAGAAAGTCTAAAAAGTGACAGCAGAGAAGCCAGAGAAGAAATAATTTTAACAAGCCAGTGAAGGGGAAAAAAGCAGGCAAAGAAAGAATGTTTAAAAAAGCGACGGGGATGAAGAAAGTAAAGGGCAAAAATAAGAAATGGGGACAGCGAACTACAACGGACACGTAGAAAACAATATCCAAAACGCGACGGCACTAAGGACAGACAAGACAGGATTACAAAAAACCAGCACAGGGAATAAACGTAGGCATAGAAAGAAGTCTGAAAAAGCAATAGGCATTAGGGAAATAAAGGAAAGAACTACAAAATAGGGACAGCAAACTAAAACGCAGACGTAGCAAACAATACCTGAGAAGCGAGGGCACTAAGGAAAGACAGAAAATAAGTCAAAGGTAGGCAAATAAAGACTGCGAACGGGATAAAAGTAGATGGAACATTTTAAAAGCAAGGGTGATTAAGGAAATAAGGAAACAATTACAAAATAGGGACCGTGAACTACAACGGAGAGGTCTAGAGAAAACTTAAGAAGCAAGGGCACTAAGGAAACACAAGGAAGAGTTCTAAAAAACCAGCAAAGGGAATAAACGTAGGGATAGAAAGAAGACTGAAAAAGCGAAGGGCATTAGGGGGAAAAAGGGAAAAAATTAAAACGTAGGGACAGCGAACGGAAACAGAGATGTAGAAAGAAAATTTAAAAGAGCGAGGGCACTAAGGAAGCACCAGGAATAGTTTCTAAAAAAAACAGCAAAGGGAATAAAAGTAGGCGTAGAAAGAAAATTTTAAATGTGAGCGGGCGGATTAGGGCAAAAAGGTAAAAAAATTAAAACGTAGGGACAGCGAACGCGAAACGGAGACGTAGAAAGAAAGTCTAAAAAAGTGACGGCAGAGAAGCCAGAGAAGAAATAATTTTAACAAGCCAGTGAAGGGGGAAAAAAAGCAGGCAAAGAAAGAATGTTTAAAAAGCGACGGGGATGAAGAAAGTAAAGGGCAAAAATAAGAAATGGGGACAGCGAACTACAACGGACACTTACAAAACAATATCCAAAACGCGACGGCACTACAAGAAAGACAAAAAAATAAGTCAAAGATAAAGGTAGACAAAATAAACACTGGCGAACGGGATAAAAGTAGACGGAACATTTTAAAAGCAAGGGTGATTAAGGAAATAAGGAAACAATTACAAAACAGGGACCGTGAACTACAACGGAGAGGTCTAGAGAAAACTTAAGAAGCAAGGGCACTAGGGAAAGACAAGGAAGAGTTCTAAAAAACCAGCAAAGGGAATAAAAGTAGGCATAGAAAGAAGACTGAAAAAGCGATGGGCATTAGGGAAAAAAGGGAAAAAAATTAAAACGGAGGGACAGCTGACGATAACATAGATGAGAGAGAAAATTCAAAAAGCAAGGGCACTAAGGAAGCATAAGGAATAATTCTAAAAAAAAAAACAGCCAAGGGAATACAAGTAGGCATAGAAAGAAAATTTTAAATGTGAGGGGGATCAGGGAAAGAAAGGGAAAAAATTGAAACGGAGGGACAGCCAACTGTAACGTAGATGTAGAAAGAAAATTTAAAAAGCGAGGGCACTAAGGAAGCACCAGCAATAAGTCTTAAAAAAAAAACCAGCCAAGGGAATACAAGTAGGCATAGAAAGAAAACTTAAGAAGTGAGGGGGATCAGGGAAAGCAAGGGAAACATTCAAACGTAGGGACAGCGATCGAGAACGGAGACGTAGAAAGAAAGTCTAAAAAGTGACGGCAGAGAAGCCAGAGAAGAAATAATTTTAACAAGCCAGTGAAGGGGAAAAAAGCAGGCAAAGAAAGAATGTTTAAAAAGCGACGGGGATGAAGAAAGTAAAGGGCAAAAATAAGAAATGGGGACAGCGAACTACAACGGACACGTAGAAAACAATATCCAAAACGCGACGGCACTAAGGACAGACAAGACAGGATTACAAAAAACCAGCACAGGGAATAAATGTAGGCATAGAAAGAAGTCTGAAAAAGCAATAGGCATTAGGGAAATAAAGGAAAGAACTACAAACTAGGGACAGCAAACTAAAACGCAGACGTAGCAAACAATACCTGAAGAAGCGAGGGCACTAAGGAAAGACAGAAAATAAGTCAAAGGTAGGCAAATAAAGACTGCGAACGGGATAAAAGTAGATGGAACATTTTAAAAGCAAGGGTGATTAAGGAAATAAGGAAACAATTACAAAATAGGGACCGTGAACTACAACGGAGAGGTCTAGAGAAAACTTAAGAAGCAAGGGCACTAAGGAAACACAAGGAAGAGTTCTAAAAAACCAGCAAAGGGAATAAACGTAGGGATAGAAAGAAGACTGAAAAAGCGAAGGGCATTAGGGGGGAAAAAAGGGGAAAAAATTACAAGGCAGGGGCAGCCAACTATAACGCTGATGTAGAAAGAAAATTTAAAGAGCGAGGGCACTAAGGAAGCACCAGGAATAGTTCTAAAAAAAACAGCAAAGGGAATAAAAGTAGGCGTAGAAAGAAAATTTTAAATGTGAGCGGGGATTAGGGCAAAAAGGTAAAAAATTAAAACGTAGGGACAGCGAACGGAAACGGAGACGTAGAAAGAAAATTTAAAAAGCGAGGGCACTAAGGAAGCACCAGGAATAGTTCTAAAAAAAACAGCAAAGGGAATAAAAGTAGGCGTAGAAGAAAATTTTAAAAGTGAGGGGGTTTAGGGAAAGAAGGGAAAAAATTAAAACGTAGGGACAGCGATCGAGAACGGAGACGTAGAAAGAAAGTCTAAAAAGTGACGGCAGAGAAGCCAGAGAAGAAATAATTTTAACAAGCCAGTGAAGGGAAAAAAAGCAGGCAAGAAAGAATGTTTAAAAAGCGACGGGGATGAAGAAAGTAAAGGGCAAAAATAAGAAATGGGGACAGCGAACTACAACGGACACGTAGAAAACAATATCCAAAACGCGACGGCACTAAGGACAGACAAGACAGGATTACAAAAAACCAGCACAGGGAATAAATGTAGGCATAGAAAGAAGTCTGAAAAGCAATAGGCATTAGGGAAATAAAGGAAAGAACTACAAACTAGGGACAGCAAACTAAAACGGCAGACGTAGCAAACAAACCTAAGAAGCGAGGGCACTAAGGAAAGACAGAAATAAGTCAAAGGTAGGCAAATAAAGACTGCGAACGGGATAAAAGTAGATGGAACATTTTAAAAGCAAGGGTGATTAAGGAAATAAGGAAACAATTACAAAATAGGGACCGTGAACTACAACGGAGAGGTCTAGAGAAAACTTAAGAAGCAAGGGCACTAAGGAAACACAAGGAAGAGTTCTAAAAAACCAGCAAAGGGAATAAACGTAGGGATAGAAAGAAGACTGAAAAGCGAAGGGCATTAGGGGGAAAAAAGGGAAAAAATTACAAGGCAGGGGCAGCCAACTATAACGCTGATGTAGAAAGAAAATTTAAAGAGCGAGGGCACTAAGGAAGCACCAGGAATAGTTCTAAAAAAAACAGCAAAGGGAATAAAAGTAGGCGTAGAAAGAAAATTTTAAATGTGAGCGGGGATTAGGGCAAAAAGGTAAAAAAATTAAAACGTAGGGACAGCGAACGGAAACGGAGACGTAGAAAGAAAATTTAAAAAAGCGAGGGCACTAAGGAAGCACCAGGAATAGTTCTAAAAAAACAGCAAAGGGAAAAAAGTAGGCGTAGAAAGAAAATTTTAAAAGTGAGGGGTTTAGGGAAAGAAAGGGAAAAAATTAAAACGTAGGGACAGCGATCGAGAACGGAGACGTAGAAAGAAAGTCTAAAAAGTGACGGCAGAGAAGCCAGAGAAGAAATAATTTTAACAAGCCAGTGAAGGGAAAAAAAGCAGGCAAAAAAGAATGTTTAAAAGCGAGGGGATGAAGAAAGTAAAGGGCAAAAATAAGAAATGGGACAGCGAACTACAACGGCACTTACAAACAATATCCAAAACGCGACGGCACTACAGGAAGACAAAAAATGTCAAAGATAAAGGTAGACAATAAACACTGCGACGGGATAAAAGTAGACGGACATTTTAAAAGCAAGGGTGATTAAGGAAATAAGGAAACAATTACAAAAGGGACCGTGAACTACAACGGAGAGGTCTAGAGAAAACTTAAGAAGCATGGGCACTAAGGAACCAAGGAAGAGTTCTAAAAAACCAGCAAAGGGAATAAAAGTAGGCATAGAAAGAAGACTGAAAAAGCGATGGGCATTAGGGAAAAAAGGGAAAAATTAAACGGAGGGACAGTGACGATAATAGATGAGAGAGAAATTCAAAAAGCAAGGGCACTAAGGAAGCATAAGGAATATTCTAAAAAAAAACAGCAAGGGAATACAAGTAGGCATAGAAGAAAATTTTAAATGTGAGGGGGATCAGGAAAGAAAGGGAAAAATTGAAACGAGGGACAGCCAACTGTAACGGAGGCGTAGAAAGAAAATTTAAAAAGCGAGGGCACTAAGGAAGCACAGGATAAGTCTTAAAAAAAAACAGCAAAGGGAATACAGTAGGCATAGAAAGAAAATTAAGAAGTGAGGGGGATCAGGGAAAGCAGGGAAACATTCAAACGTAGGGACAGCGATCGAGAAGGAGACGTAGAAAGAAAGTCTAAAAAGTGACGGCAGAGAAGCAGAGAAGAAATAATTTTAAACAAGCCAGTGAAGGGGAAAAAAGCAGGCAAAGAAAGAATGTTTTAAAAAGCGACGGGGATGAAGAAAGTAAAGGGCAAAATAAGAAATGGGGACAGCGAACTACAACGGACACGTAGAAAATATCCAAACGGACGGCACAGGAGCAGACAGACAGGGATTACAAAACCAGCACAGGGAAAACGTAGGCATAGAAAGAAGTCTGAAAAAGCAATAGGCATAGGGAAATAAAGGAAGAACTACAGAAATAGGGACAGCAAACTAACGCAGACGTAGCAAACAATACCTGAGAAGCGAGGGCACTAAGGAAAGACAGAAAATAAGTCAAAGGTAGGCAATAAAGACTGCGAACGGGATAAAAGTAGATGGAACATTTTAAAAGCAGGGTGATTAGGAAATAAGGAACATTAAAAATAGGGACCGTGACTACAACGGAGAGGTCTAGAGAAAACTTAAGAAGCAAGGGCACTAAGGAAAGACAAGGAAGTTCTAAAAAGCAAAGGGAAAAACGTAGGGATAGAAAGAAGACTGAAAAAGCGAAGGGCATTAGGGGGGAAAAAGGGAAAAAAATTAAAACGTAGGGACAGGAACGGAAACAGAGATGTAGAAAGAAAATTTAAAGAAGCGAGGGCACTAGGAAGCACCAGGAATAGTTCTAAAAAACAGCAAAGGGAAAAAGTAGGCGTAGAAAGAAATTTAAATGTGAGCGGGGATTAGGGCAAAAGGTAAAAAATTAAAACGTAGGGACAGCGAACGGAAACGGAGACGTAGAAAGAAAGTCTAAAAAGTGACGGCAGAGAAGCCAGAGAAGAAATAATTTTAACAAGCCAGTGAAGGGGGAAAAAGCAGGCAAAGAAAGAATGTTTAAAAAGCGACGGGGATGAAAAGTAAGGGCAAAAATAAGAAATGGGGACAGCGAACTACAACGGACACTACAAAACAATATCAAACGCGACGGCACTACAAGAAAGACAAAAAATAAGTCAAAGATAAGGTAGACAAATAAACTGCGAACGGGATAAAAGTAGACGGAACATTTTAAAAGCAAGGGTGATTAAGGAATAAGGAACAATTACAAACAGGGACCGTGACTACAACGGAGAGGTCTAGAGAAAACTTAAGAAGCAAGGGCACTAGGGAAAGACAAGGAAGAGTTCTAAAAACCAGCAAAGGGAATAAAAGTAGGCATAGAAAGAAGACTGAAAAAGCGATGGGCATTAGGGAAAAAGGGAAAAATTAAAACGGAGGGACAGCTGACGATAACATAGATGAGAGAGAAATTCAAAAAGCAAGGGCACTAAGGAAGCATAAGGATAATTCTAAAAAAAACAGCCAAGGGAATACAAGTAGGCATAGAAAGAAAATTTTTAAATGTGAGGGGGATCAGGGAAGAAGGGAAAAAATTGAAACGGAGGGACAGCCAACTGTAACGTAGGTAGAAAGAAAATTTAAAAGCGAGGGCAAAGGAAGCACCAGCATAAGTCTTAAAAAAAAACCAGCCAAGGGAATACAAGTAGGCATAGAAAGAAAACTAAGAAGTGAGGGGGATCAGGGAAGCAAGGAAACATTCAAACGTAGGGACAGCGATCGAGAACGGAGACGTAGAAAGAAAGTCTAAAAAGTGACGGCAGAGAAGCCAGAGAAGAATAATTTTAACAGCCAGTGAAGGGGAAAAAGCAGGCAAAGAAAGAATGTTTAAAAAGCGACGGGGATGAAGAAAGTAAAGGGCAAAATAAGAAATGGGGACAGCGAACTACAAACGGACACGTAGAAAACATATCCAAAACGCGACGGCACTAAGGACAGACAAGACAGGATTACAAAAAACCAGCACAGGGAATAAAGTAGGCATAGAAAGAAGTCTGAAAAAGCAATAGGCATTAGGGAAATAAAGGAAAGAACTAAAACTAGGGACAGCAACTAAACGCAGACGTAGCAAACAATACCTGAGAAGCGAGGGCACTAAGGAGAAGACAAGAAATAGTCAAAGGTAGGCAAATAAAGCTGCGAACGGGATAAAAGTAGATGGAACATTTTAAAAGCAAGGGTGATTAAGGAAATAAGGAAACATTACAAATAGGGACCGTGAACTACAACGGAGAGGTCTAGAGAAAACTTAAGAAGCAAGGGCACTAAGGAAACACAAGGAAGAGTTCTAAAAAACCAGCAAAGGGAATAAACGTAGGGATAGAAGAAGAAGACTGAAAAGCGAAGGGCATTAGGGGGAAAAGGGAAAAAATTACAAGGCAGGGGCAGCCAACTATAACGCTGATGTAGAAAGAAAATTTAAAGAGCGAGGGCACTAAGGAAGCACCAGGAATAGTTCTAAAAAAAACAGCAAAGGGAATAAAGTAGGCGTAGAAAGAAAATTTTAAATGTGAGCGGGATTAGGGCAAAAAGGTAAAAAATTAAACGTAGGGACAGCGAACGGAAACGGAGACGTAGAAAGAAAATTTAAAAAGCGAGGGCACTAAGGAAGCACCAGGAATAGTTTAAAAAACAGCAAAGGGAATAAAAGTAGGCGTAGAAAGAAAATTTTAAAAGTGAGGGGGTTTAGGGAAAGAAAGGGAAAAATTAAAACGTAGGGACAGCGATCGAGAACGGAGACGTAGAAAGAAAGTCTAAAAGTGACGGCAGAGAAGCCAGAGAAGAAATAATTTTAACAAGCAGTGAAGGGAAAAAAGCAGGCAAAGAAAGAATGTTTAAAAAGCGACGGGGATGAAGAAGTAAAGGGCAAAAATAAGAAATGGGGACAGCGAACTACAACGGACACTTACAAAACAATATCCAAAACACGACGGCATAAGGACAGACAAGACAGGATTACAAAAAACCAGCACAGGGAATAAATGTAGGCATAGAAAGAAGTCTGAAAAAGCAATAGGCATTAGGGAAATAAAGGAAAGAACTACAAACTAGGGAAGCAAACTAAAAGCAGACGTAGCAAACAATACCTAAGAAGCGAGGCACTAAGGAAAGACAGAAAATAAGTCAAAGGTAGGCAAATAAAGACTGCGAACGGGATAAAAGTAGATGGAACATTTTAAAAGCAAGGGTGATTAAGGAAATAAGGAAAAATTACAAAATAGGGACCGTGAACTACAACGGAGAGGTCTAGAGAAAACTTAAGAAGCAAGGGCACTAAGGAAACACAGGAAGAGTTCTAAAAAACCAGCAAAGGGAATAAACGTAGGGATAGAAAGAAGACTGAAAAGCGAAGGGCATTAGGGGGAAAAGGGAAAAAATTACAAGGCAGGGGCAGCCAACTATAACGCTGATGTAGAAAGAAAATTTAAAGAGCGAGGGCACTAAGGAGCACCAGGAATAGTTCTAAAAAAAACAGCAAAGGGAATAAAAGTAGGCGTAGAAAGAAAATTTTAAATGTGAGCGGGGATTAGGGCAAAAAGGTAAAAAAATTAAAACGTAGGGACAGCGAACGGAAACAGAGTAGAAAGAAAATTTAAAAAGCGAGGGCACTAAGGAAGCACCAGGAATAGTTCTAAAAAAAAACAGCAAAGGGAATAAAAGTAGGCGTAGAAAAGAAATTTTAAATGTGAGGGGTTTAGGGAAAGAAAGGGAAACATTCAAACGTAGGGACAGCGATCGAGAACGGAGACGTAGAAAGAAAGTCTAAAAGTGACGGCAGAGAAGCCAGAGAAGAAAAATTTTAACAAGCCAGTGAAGGGAAAAAAGCAGGCAAAGAAAGAATGTTTAAAAAGCGACGGGGATGAAGAAAGTAAAGGGCAAAAATAAGAAATGGGGACAGCGAACTACAACGGACACGTAGAAACAATATCCAAAACGCGACGGCACTAAGGACAGACAAGACAGGATTACAAAAACCAGCAAAGGGAATAAACGTAGGCATGAAGAAGTCTGAAAAAGCAATAGGCATTAGGAAATAAGGAAAGAATTACACAGGGACAGCAAACTAAAACGCAGACGTAGCAAAAATACCTGAGAAGCGAGGGCACTAAGGAAAGACAGAAAATAGTCAAAGTAGGCAAATAAAGACTGCGAAGGGGATAAAAGTAGATGGAACATTTAAAAGCAAGGGTGATTAAGGAAAAGGAAACAATTACAAATAGGGAGTGAACTACAACGGAGAGGTCTAGAGAAAACTTAAGAAGAAGCAAGGGCACTAAGGAAACACAAGGAAGAGTTCTAAAAAAACCAGCAAAGGGAATAAACGTAGGGATAGAAGAAGACTGAAAAGCGAAGGGCATTAGGGGAAAAAAGGGAAAAAATTAACAAGGCAGGGGCAGCCAACTATAAGCTGAGAAAGAAATTTAAAGCGAGGGCACTAAGGAAGCACCAGGAATAGTTTAAAAAAAACAGCAAAGGGATAAAGTAGGCGTAGAAAGAAAATTTTAAATGTGAGGGGATTAGGGCAAAAGGTAAAAAAATTAACGTAGGGGACAGCGAACGGAACGGAGACGTAGAAAGAAAATTTAAAAAGCGAGGGCACTAAGGAAGCACCAGGAATAGTTCTAAAAAAAACAGCAAAGGGAATAAAGTAGGCGTAGAAAGAAATTTTAAAAGTGAGGGGTTTAGGGAAAGAAAGGGAAAAAATTAAAACGTAGGGACAGCGATCGAGAACGGAGACGTAGAAAGAAAGTCTAAAAAGTGACGGCAGAGAGCCAGAGAAGAAATAATTTTAACAAGCCAGTGAAGGGAAAAAAAGCAGGCAAAGAAGAATGTTAAAAAGCGACGGGGATGAAGAAGTAAAGGGCAAAATAAGAAATGGGGACAGCGAACTCACGGACACTTACAAAAAATACCAAAAGCGACGGCACTACAGGAAAGACAAAAAAATAAGTCAAAGATAGGAGGTAGACAAATAAACACTGCGAACGGGATAAAAGTAGACGGAACATTTTAAAAGCAAGGGTGATTAAGGAAAATAAGGAAACATTACAAACAGGGACGTGAACTACAACGGAGGTCTAGAGAAACTTAAGAAGCATGGGCACTAAGGAAACACAAGGAAGAGTTAAAAAACCAGCAAAGGAATAAAAGTAGGCATAGAAAGAAGACTGAAAAAGCGATGGGCATTAGGGAAAAAGGGAAAAAATTAAAACGGAGGGACAGCTGACGATAACATAGATGAGAGAGAAATTCAAAAAGCAAGGCACTAAGGAAGCATAAGGAATAATTCTAAAAAAAAACAGCCAAGGGAATACAAGTAGGCATAGAAAGAAAATTTTAAATGTGAGGGGGAAGGAAAGAAAGGGAAAAATTGAAACGGGAGGGACAGCCAACTGTAACGGAGGCGTAGAAAAAATTTAAAAGCGAGGGCACAGGAAGCACCAGGATAAGTCTTAAAAAAAAAAAACAGCAAAGGGAATACAAGTAGGCATAGAAAGAAAACTTAAGAAGTGAGGGGATCAGGGAAAGCAAGGGAACTTCAACGTAGGGACAGCGATCGAGAACGGAGACGTAGAAGAAAGTCTAAAATGACAGCAGAGAAGCCAGAGAAGAAATAATTTTAACAAGCCAGTGAAGGGAAAAGCAGGCAAAGAAAGAATGTTAAAAAGCGACGGGGATGAAGAAAGTAAAGGCAAAATAGAATGGGGACAGCGAACTACAACGGACACGTAGAGAAACAATATCCAAAACGTGACGGCACTAAGGAAGACAAGACAGGATTACAAAAACCAGCACAGGGAATAAACGTAGGCATAGAAAGAAGTCTGAAAAAGCATAGGCATTAGGAAATAAGGAAAGAACTACAAATGGACACAAACTAAAACGCAGACGTAGCAAAACAATACCTGAGAAGCGAGGGCACTAAGGAAAGACAGAAAATAAGTCAAAGGTAGGCAAATAAAGACTGCGAACGGGATAAAAGTAGATGGAACATTTTAAAAGCAAGGGTGATTAAGGAATAAGGAAACAATTACAAAATAGGGACCGTGAACTACAACGGAGAGGTCTAGAGAAACTTAAGAAGCAAGGGCACTAAGAAAGACAAGGAAGAGTTCTAAAAACCAGCAAAGGGAATAAACGTAGGGATAGAAAGAAGACTGAAAAGCGAAGGGCATTAGGGGGGAAAAGGGAAAAAATTAAAACGTAGGGACAGCGAACGGAAACAGAGATGTAGAAAAAAATTTAAAGAGCGAGGGCACTAAGGAGCACCAGGAATAGTCTAAAAAAAACAGCAAAGGGAATAAAAGTAGGCGTAGAAAGAAAATTTTAAATGTGAGCGGGATTAGGGCAAAAGGTAAAAAAATTAAAACGTAGGGACAGCGAACGAAACGGAGACGTAGAAAGAAAGTCTAAAAGTGACGGCAGAGAAGCCAGAGGAAGAAATAATTTTAACAAGCCAGTGAAGGGGGAAAAAAAGCAGGCAAAGAAAGAATGTTTAAAAAGCGACGGGGATGAAGAAGTAAAGGGCAAAAATAAGAAAGGGGACGCGAACTACAACGGACACTTACAAAACAATATCCAAAACGCGACGCACTACAAGAAAGACAAAAAATAAGTCAAAGATAAAGGTAGACAAATAAACACTGCGAACGGGATAAAAGTAGACGGAACATTTTAAAAGCAAGGGTGATTAAGGAAATAAGGAAACAATTACAAAACAGGGACCGTGAACTACAACGGAGAGGTCTAGAGAAAACTTAAGAGCAAGGGCACTAGGGAAAGACAAGGAAGAGTTCTAAAAACCAGCAAGGGAAAAAAGTAGGCATAGAAAGAAGACTGAAAAAGCGATGGGCATTAGGGAAAAAAGGGAAAAATTATAAACGGAGGGACAGCTGACGATAACATAGATGAGAGAGAAATTCAAAAGCAAGGGCACTAAGGAAGCATAAGAATAATTCTAAAAAAAAAACAGCCAAGGGAATACAAGTAGGCATAGAAAGAAAATTTTAAATGTGAGGGGATCAGGGAAAGAAAGGGAAAAAATTGAAACGGAGGGACAGCCAACTGTACGTAGATGTAGAAAGAAAATTTAAAAAGCGAGGGCACTAAGGAAGCACCAGCAATAAGTCTTAAAAAAAAAACCAGCCAAGGGAATACAAGTAGGCATAGAAAGAAAACTTAAGAAGGAGGGGGATCAGGGAAGCAAGGGAAACATTCAACGTAGGGACAGCGATCGAGAACGGAGACGTAGAAAAAAGTCTAAAAAGTGACGGCAGAGAAGCCAGAGAGAAATAATTTAACAAGCCAGGGGAAAAAGCAGGCAAAGAAAGAATGTTTAAAAAGCGACGGGATGAAGAAAGTAAAGGGCAAAAATAAGAAATGGGGAAGCGAAACTACAACGGACACGTAGAAAACAATATCCAAAACGCGACGGCACTAAGGACAGACAAGACAGGATTACAAAAAACCAGCACAGGGAATAAATGTAGGCATAGAAAGAAGTCTGAAAAGCAATAGGCATTAGGGAAATAAAGGAAAGAACTACAAACAGGACAGCAAACTAAAACGCAGACGTAGCAAACAATACCTGAGAACGAGGGCACTAAGGAAAGACAGAAAATAAGTCAAAGGTAGGCAAAAGACTGCGAACGGGAGATAAAAGTAGATGGAACATTTAAAGCAAGGGTGATTAAGGAAATAAGGAAACAATTACAAAATAGGGACCGTGAACTACAACGGAGAGGTCTAGAGAAAACTTAAGAAGCAAGGGCACTAAGGAAACACAAGGAAGAGTTCTAAAAAACCAGCAAAGGGAATAAACGTAGGGATAGAAAGAAGACTGAAAAGCGAAGGGCATTAGGGGAAAAAGGGAAAAAATTACAAGGCAGGGGCAGCCAACTATACGCTGATGTAGAAAGAAAATTTAAAGAGCGAGGGCACTAAGGAAGCACCAGGATAGTTCTAAAAAAAAACAGCAAAGGGAATAAAGTAGGCGTAGAAAGAAAATTTTAAATGTGAGCGGGGATTAGGGCAAAAGGTAAAAAATTAAAACGTAGGGACAGCGAACGGAAACGGAGACGTAGAAAGAAAATTAAAAAGCGAGGGCACTAAGGAAGCACCAGAATAGTTCTAAAAAAAACAGCAAGGGAATAAAGTAGGCGTAGAAAGAAAATTTTAAAAGTGAGGGGGTTTAGGGAAAGAAGGGAAAAATTAAAACGTAGGGACAGCGATCGAGAACGGAGACGTAGAAAGAAAGTCTAAAAAGTGACGGCAGAGAAGCAGAGAAGAAATAATTTTAACAAGCCAGTGAGGGAAAAAGCAGGCAAAGAAAGAATGTTTAAAAAGCGACGGGGATGAAGAAAGTAAAGGGCAAAAATAAGAAATGGGGACAGCGAACTACAACGGACACTTACAAAACAATATCCAAAACACGACGGCACTAAGGACAGACAAGACAGGATTACAAAAACCAGCACAGGGAATAAATGTAGGCATAGAAAAAGTCTGAAAAAGCAATAGGCATTAGGAAATAAAGGAAAGAACTACAAACTAGGGACAGCAAACTAAAACGCAGACGTAGCAAACAATACCTAAGAAGCGAGGGCACTAAGGAAAGACAGAAAATAAGTCAAAGGTAGGCAAATAAAGACTGCGAACGGGATAAAAGTAGATGGAACATTTTAAAAGCAAGGGTGATTAAGGAAATAAGGAAACAATTACAAAAGGGACCGTGAACTACAACGGAGAGGTCTAGAGAAAACTTAAGAAGCAAGGGCATAAGGAAACACAAGGAAGAGTTCTAAAAAACCAGCAAAGGGAATAAACGTAGGATAGAAAGAAGACTGAAAAAGCGAGGGCATTAGGGAAAAGGGAAAAAATTACAAGGCAGGGGCAGCACTATAACGCTGATGTAGAAAGAAAATTAAAGAGCGAGGGCACTAAGGAAGCACCAGGAATAGTTCTAAAAAAAACAGCAAGGGAATAAAAGTAGGCGTAGAAAGAAAATTTTAAATGTGAGCGGGGATTAGGGCAAAAAGGTAAAAAAATTAAAACGTAGGGACAGCGAACGGAAACAGAGACGTAGAAAGAAATTTAAAAAGCGAGGCACTAAGGAAGCACCAGGAATAGTTCTAAAAAAAACAGCAAAGGGAATAAAGTAGGCGTAGAAGAAAATTTTAAATGTGAGGGGTTTAGGGAAAGAAAGGGAAACATTCAAACGTAGGACAGCGATCGAGAACGGAGACGTAGAAAGAAAGTCTAAAAAGTGACGGCAGAGAAGCCAGAGAAGAAATAATTTTAACAAGCCAGTGAAGGGAAAAAAGCAGGCAAAGAAAGAATGTTTAAAAAGCGACGGGGATGAAGAAAGTAAAGGGCAAAAATAAGAAATGGGACAGCGAACTACAACGGACACGTAGAAAACAATATCCAAAACGCGACGGCACTAAGGACAGACAAGACAGGATTACAAAAAACCAGCAAAGGGAATAAACGTAGGCATAGAAAGAAGTCTGAAAAAGCAATAGGCATTAGGGAAATAAAGGAAAGAATTACAAATAGGGACAGCAAACTAAAACGCAGACGTAGCAAACAATACCTGAGAAGCGAGGGCACTAAGGAAAGACAGAAAATAAGTCAAAGTAGGCAAATAAAGACTGCGAACGGGATAAAAGTAGATGGAACATTTTAAAAGCAAGGGTGATTAAGGAAATAAGGAACAATTACAAAATAGGGACCGTGAACTACAACGGAGAGGTCTAGAAAAACTTAAGAAGCAAGGGCACTAAGGAAACACAAGGAAGAGTTCTAAAAAACCAGCAAAGGGAATAACGTAGGGATAGAAAGAAGACTGAAAAAGCGAAGGGCATTAGGGGGAAAAAAGGGAAAAAATTACAAGGCAGGGGCAGCCAACTATAACGCTGATGTAGAAAGAAAATTTAAAGACGAGGGCACTAAGGAAGCACCAGGAATAGTTCTAAAAAAAACAGCAAAGGGAATAAAAGTAGGCGTAGAAAGAAAATTTTAAATGTGAGCGGGGATTAGGCAAAAAGGTAAAAAATTAAAACGTAGGGACAGCGAACGGAACGGAGACGTAGAAAGAAAATTTAAAAAGCGAGGGCACTAAGGAAGCACCAGGAATAGTTCTAAAAAAAACAGCAAAGGAATAAAAGTAGGCGTAGAAAGAAAATTTTAAATGTGAGGGGGTTTAGGGAAAGAAAGGGAAAAAATTAAACGTAGGGACAGCGATCGAGAACGGAGACGTAGAAAGAAAGTCTAAAAAGTGACGGCAGAGAAGCCAGAGAAGAAATAATTTAACAAGCCAGTGAAGGGAAAAAAAGCAGGCAAAGAAAGAATGTTTAAAAAGCGACGGGGATGAAGAAAGTAAAGGGCAAAAATAAGAAATGGGGACAGCGAACTACAACGGACACTTACAAAACAATATCCAAAACGCGACGGCACTACAGGAAAGACAAAAAATAAGTCAAAGATAAAGGTAGACAAATAAACACTGCGAACGGGATAAAAGTAGACGGAACATTTTAAAAGCAAGGGTGATTAAGGAAATAAGGAAACAATTACAAAACAGGGACCGTGAACTACAACGGAGAGGTCTAGAGAAAACTTAAGAAGCATGGGCACTAAGGAAACACAAGGAAGAGTTCTAAAAAACCAGCAAAGGGAATAAAAGTAGGCATAGAAAGAAGACTGAAAAAGCGATGGGCATTAGGGAAAAAGGGAAAAAATTAAAACGGAGGGCAGCTGACGATAACATAGATGAAGAGAAAATTCAAAAAGCAAGGGCACTAAGGAAGCATAAGGAATAATTCTAAAAAAAAACAGCCAAGGGAATACAAGTAGGCATAGAAAGAAAATTTTAAATGTGAGGGGATCAGGGAAAGAAAGGGAAAAAATTGAAACGAGGGACAGCCAACTGTAACGGAGGCGTAGAAAGAAAATTTAAAAAGCGAGGGCACTAAGGAAGCACCAGGAATAAGTCTTAAAAAAAAAACAGCAAAGGGAATACAAGTAGGCATAGAAAGAACTTAAAGTGAGGGGGATCAGGGAAAGCAAGGGAAACATTCAAACGTAGGGACAGCGATCGAGAACGGAGACGTAGAAAGAAAGTCTAAAAAGTGACAGCAGAGAAGCCAGAGAAGAAATAATTTTAACAAGCCAGTGAAGGGGAAAAAAGCAGGCAAAGAAAGAATGTTTAAAAAGCGACGGGGATGAAGAAAGTAAAGGGCAAAAATAAGAAATGGGGACAGCGAACTACAACGGACACGTAGAAAACAATATCCAAAACGCGACGGCACTAAGGACAGACAAGACAGGATTACAAAAAACCAGCACAGGGAATAAACGTAGGCATAGAAAGAAGTCTGAAAAGCAATAGGCATTAGGGAAATAAAGGAAAGAACTACAAAATAGGGACAGCAAACTAAAACGCAGACGTAGCAAACAATACCTGAGAAGCGAGGGCACTAAGGAAAGACAGAAAATAAGTCAAAGGTAGGCAAATAAAGACTGCGAACGGGATAAAAGTAGATGGAACATTTTAAAAGCAAGGGTGATTAAGGAAATAAGGAAACAATTACAAAATAGGGACCGTGAACTACAACGGAGAGGTCTAGAGAAAACTTAAGAAGCAAGGGCACTAAGGAACACAAGGAAGAGTTCTAAAAAACCAGCAAAGGGAATAAACGTAGGGATAGAAAAAGACTGAAAAAGCGAAGGGCATTAGGGGGAAAAAGGGAAAAAATTAAAACGTAGGGACAGCGAACGGAAACAGAGATGTAGAAAGAAAATTTAAAGAGCGAGGGCACTAAGGAAGCACCAGGAATAGTTCTAAAAAAAACAGCAAAGGGAATAAAAGTAGGCGTAGAAAGAAAATTTTAAATGTGAGCGGGGATTAGGGCAAAAAGGTAAAAAAATTAAAACGTAGGGACAGCGAACGGAAACGGAGACGTAGAAAGAAAGTCTAAAAAGTGACGGCAGAGAAGCCAGAGAAGAAATAATTTTAACAAGCCAGTGAAGGGGGAAAAAAGCAGGCAAAGAAAGAATGTTTAAAAAGCGACGGGGATGAAGAAAGTAAAGGGCAAAAATAAGAAATGGGGACAGCGAACTACAACGGACACTTACAAAACAATATCCAAAACGCGAACGGCACTACAAGAAAGACAAAAAATAAGTCAAAGATAAAGGTAGACAAATAAACACTGCGAACGGGATAAAAGTAGACGGAACATTTTAAAAGCAAGGGTGATTAAGGAAATAAGGAAACAATTACAAAACAGGGACCGTGAACTACAACGGAGAGGTCTAGAGAAACTTAAGAAGCAAGGGCACTAGGAAAGACAAGGAAGAGTTCTAAAAAACCAGCAAAGGGAATAAAAAGTAGGCATAGAAAGAAGACTGAAAAAGCGATGGGCATTAGGGCAAAAAGGGGAAAAAATTACAAAACGGAGGGACAGCTGACGATAACATAGATGAGAGAGAAAATTCAAAAAAGCAAGGGCACTAAGGAAGCATAAGGAATAATTCTAAAAAAAAACAGCAGCCAAGGGAATACAAGTAGGCATAGAAAGAAAATTTTAAATGTGAGGGGGATCAGGGAAAGAAGGGAAAAAAAATTGAAACGGAGGGACAGCCAACTGTAACGTAGATGTAGAAAGAAAATTTAAAAAGCGAGGGCACTAAGGAAGCACCAGCAATAAGTCTTAAAAAAAAAAACCAGCCAAGGGAATACAAGTAGGCATAGAAAGAAAACTTAAGAAGTGAGGGGGATCAGGGAAAGCAAGGGAAACATTCAAACGTAGGGACAGCGATCGAGAACGGAGACGTAGAAAGAAAGTCTAAAAAGTGACGGCAGAGAAGCCAGAGAAGAAATAATTTTAACAAGCCAGTGAAGGGGGAAAAAAGCAGGCAAAGAAAGAATGTTTAAAAAGCGACGGGGATGAAGAAAGTAAAGGGCAAAAATAAGAAATGGGGACAGCGAACTACAACGGACACTTACAAAACAATATCCAAAACACGACGGCACTAAGGACAGACAAGACAGGATTACAAAAACCAGCACAGGGAATAAATGTAGGCATAGAAAGAAGTCTGAAAAAGCAATAGGCATTAGGGAAATAAAGGAAAGAACTACAAACTAGGGACAGCAAACTAAAACGCAGACGTAGCAAACAATACCTAAGAAGCGAGGGCACTAAGGAAAGACAGAAAATAAGTCAAAGGTAGGCAAATAAAGACTGCGAACGGGAATAAAAGTAGATGGAACATTTTAAAAGCAAGGGTGATTAAGGAAATAAGGAAACAATTACAAAATAGGGACCGTGAACTACAACGGAGAGGTCTAGAGAAAACTTAAGAAGCAAGGGCACTAAGGAAACACAAGGAAGAGTTCTAAAAAAACCAGCAAAGGGAATAAACGTAGGGATAGAAAGAAGACTGAAAAAGCGAAGGGCATTAGGGGGAAAAAGGGAAAAAATTACAAGGCAGGGGCAGCCAACTATAACGCTGATGTAGAAAGAAAATTTAAAGAGCGAGGGCACTAAGGAAGCACCAGGAATAGTTCTAAAAAAAAACAGCAAAGGGAATAAAAGTAGGCGTAGAAAGAAAATTTTAAATGTGAGCGGGGGATTAGGGCAAAAAGGTAAAAAAATTAAAACGTAGGGACAGCGAACGGAAACAGAGACGTAGAAAGAAAATTTAAAAAGCGAGGGCACTAAGGAAGCACCAGGAATAGTTCTAAAAAAAACAGCAAAGGGAATAAAAGTAGGCGTAGAAAGAAAATTTTAAATGTGAGGGGGTTTAGGGAAAGCAAGGGAAACATTCAAACGTAGGGACAGCGATCGAGAACGGAGACGTAGAAAGAAAGTCTAAAAAGTGACGGCAGAGAAGCCAGAGAAGAAATAATTTTAACAAGCCAGTGAAGGGAAAAAAAGCAGGCAAAGAAAGAATGTTTAAAAAGCGACGGGGATGAAGAAAGTAAAGGGCAAAAATAAGAAATGGGGACAGCGAACTACAACGGACACGTAGAAAACAATATCCAAAACGCGACGGCACTAAGGACAGACAAGACAGGATTACAAAAAACCAGCAAAGGGAATAAACGTAGGCATAGAAAGAAGTCTGAAAAAGCAATAGGCATTAGGGAAATAAAGGAAAGAATTACAAAATAGGGACAGCAAACTAAAACGCAGACGTAGCAAACAATACCTAAGAAGCGAGGGCACTAAGGAAAGACAGAAAATAAGTCAAAGGTAGGCAAATAAAGACTGCGAACGGGATAAAAGTAGATGGAACATTTTAAAAGCAAGGGTGATTAAGGAAATAAGGAAACAATTACAAAATAGGGACCGTGAACTACAACGGAGAGGTCTAGAGAAAACTTAAGAAGCAAGGGCACTAAGGAAACACAAGGAAGAGTTCTAAAAAACCAGCAAAGGGAATAAACGTAGGGATAGAAAGAAGACTGAAAAAGCGAAGGGCATTAGGGGGAAAAAAGGGAAAAAATTACAAGGCAGGGCAGCCAACTATAACGCTGATGTAGAAAGAAAATTTAAAGAGCGAGGGCACTAAGGAAGCACCAGGAATAGTTCTAAAAAAAACAGCAAAGGAATAAAAGTAGGCGTAGAAAGAAAATTTTAAATGTGAGCGGGGATTAGGGCAAAAGGTAAAAAAATAAAACGTAGGGACAGCGAACGGAAACGGAGACGTAGAAAGAAAATTTAAAAAGCGAGGGCACTAAGGAAGCACCAGGAATAGTTCTAAAAAAAACAGCAAGGGAATAAAAGTAGGCGTAGAAAGAAAATTTTTAAAAGTGAGGGGGTTTAGGGAAAGAAAGGGAAAAAATTAAAACGTAGGGACAGCGATCGAGAACGGAGACGTAGAAAGAAAGTCTAAAAAGTGACGGCAGAGAAGCCAGAGAAGAAATAATTTTAACAAGCCAGTGAAGGGAAAAAAAGCAGGCAAAGAAAGAATGTTTAAAAAGCGACGGGGATGAAGAAAGTAAAGGGCAAAAATAAGAAATGGGGACAGCGAACTACAACGGACACTTACAAAACAATATCCAAAACGCGACGGCACTACAGGAAAGACAAAAAAATAAGTCAAAGATAAAGGTAGACAAATAAACACTGCGAACGGGATAAAAGTAGACGGAACATTTTAAAAGCAAGGGTGATTAAGGAAATAAGGAAACAATTACAAAACAGGGACCGTGAACTACAACGGAGAGGTCTAGAGAAAACTTAAGAAGCATGGGCACTAAGGAAACACAAGGAAGAGTTCTAAAAAACCAGCAAAGGGAATAAAAGTAGGCATAGAAAGAAGACTGAAAAAGCGATGGGCATTAGGGAAAAAAGGGAAAAATTAAAACGGAGGGACAGCTGACGATAACATAGATGAGAGAGAAAATTCAAAAAGCAAGGGCACTAAGGAAGCATAAGGAATAATTCTAAAAAAAAAAACAGCCAAGGGAATACAAGTAGGCATAGAAAGAAAATTTTAAATGTGAGGGGCATCAGGGAAAGAAAGGGAAAAAATTGAAACGGAGGGACAGCCAACTGTAACGGAGGCGTAGAAAGAAAATTTAAAAAGCGAGGGCACTAAGGAAGCACCAGGAATAAGTCTTAAAAAAAAAAAACAGCAAAGGGAATACAAGTAGGCATAGAAAGAAAACTTAAGAAGTGAGGGGGATCAGGGAAAGCAAGGGAAACATTCAAACGTAGGGACAGCGATCGAGAACGGAGACGTAGAAAGAAAGTCTAAAAAGTGACAGCAGAGAAGCCAGAGAAGAAATAATTTTAACAAGCCAGTGAAGGGGAAAAAGCAGGCAAAGAAAGAATGTTTAAAAAGCGACGGGGATGAAGAAAGTAAAGGGCAAAAATAAGAAAATGGGGACAGCGAACTACAACGGACACGTAGAAAACAATATCCAAAACGCGACGGCACTAAGGACAGACAAGACAGGATTACAAAAAACCAGCACAGGGAATAAACGTAGGCATAGAAAGAAGTCTGAAAAAGCAATAGGCATTAGGGAAATAAAGGAAAGAACTACAAAATAGGGACAGCAAACTAAAACGCAGACGTAGCAAACAATAACTGAGAAGCGAGGGCACTAAGGAAAGACAGAAAATAAGTCAAAGGTAGGCAAATAAAGACTGCGAACGGGATAAAAGTAGATGGAACATTTTAAAAGCAAGGGTGATTAAGGAAATAAGGAAACAATTACAAAATAGGGACCGTGAACTACAACGGAGAGGTCTAGAGAAAACTTAAGAAGCAAGGGCACTAAGGAAACACAAGGAAGAGTTCTAAAAAACCAGCAAAGGGAATAAACGTAGGGATAGAAAGAAGACTGAAAAAGCGAAGGGCATTAGGGGGAAAAAGGGAAAAAATTAAAACGTAGGGACAGCGAACGGAAACAGAGATGTAGAAAGAAAATTTAAAGAGCGAGGGCACTAAGGAAGCACCAGGAATAGTTCTAAAAAAAAACAGCAAAGGGAATAAAAGTAGGCGTAGAAAAGAAAATTTTAAATGTGAGCGGGATTAGGGCAAAAAGGTAAAAAAATTAAAACGTAGGGACAGCGAACGGAAACGGAGACGTAGAAAGAAAGTCTAAAAAGTGACGGCAGAGAAGCCAGAGAAGAAATAATTTTAACAAGCCAGTGAAGGGGGAAAAAAGCAGGCAAAGAAAGAATGTTTAAAAAGCGACGGGGATGAAGAAAGTAAAGGGCAAAAAATAAGAAATGGGGACAGCGAACTACAACGGACACTTACAAAACAATATCCAAAACGCGACGGCACTACAGGAAAGACAAAAAATAAGTCAAAGATAAAGGTAGACAAATAAACACTGCGAACGGGATAAAAGTAGACGGAACATTTTAAAAGCAAGGGTGATTAAGGAAATAAGGAAACAATTACAAAACAGGGACCGTGAACTACAACGGAGAGGTCTAGAGAAAACTTAAGAAGCAAGGGCACTAAGGAAACACAAGGAAGAGTTCTAAAAAAAACCAGCAAAGGGAATAAACGTAGGCATAGAAAGAAGACTGAAAAAGCGATGGCATTAGGGAAAAAAGGGAAAAAATTGAAACGGAGGGACAGCTGACGATAACATAGATGAGAGAGAAAATTCAAAAAGCAAGGGCACTAAGGAAGCATAAGGAATAATTCTAAAAAAAAAAACAGCCAAGGGAATACAAGTAGGCATAGAAAGAAAATTTTTAAATGTGAGGGGCCATCAGGGAAAGAAAGGGAAAAAAATTGAAACGGAGGGACAGCCAACTGTAACGTAGATGTAGAAAGAAAATTTAAAAAGCGAGGGCACTAAGGAAGCACCAGGAATAATTCTAAAAAAAAAAACCAGCCAAGGGAATACAAGTAGGCATAGAAAGAAAACGTAAGAAGTGAGGGGGATCAGGGAAAGCAAGGGAAACATTCAAAACGTAGGGACAGCGATCGAGAACGGAGACGTAGAAAGAAAGTCTAAAAAGTGACGGCAGAGAAGCCAGAGAAGAAATAATTTTAACAAGCCAGTGAAGGGGAAAAAAGCAGGCAAAGAAAGAATGTTTAAAAAGCGACGGGGATGAAGAAAGTAAAGGGCAAAAATAAGAAATGGGGACAGCGAACTACAACGGACACGTAGAAAACAATATCCAAAACGTGACGGCACTAAGGACAGACAAGACAGGATTACAAAAAACCAGCACAGGGAATAAAAGTAGGCATAGAAAGAAGTCTGAAAAAGCAATAGGCATTAGGGAAATAAAGGAAAGAACTACAAAATAGGGACAGGCAAACTAAAACGCAGACGTAGAAAACAATACCTAAGAAGCGAGGGCACTAAGGAAAGACAGAAAATAAGTCAAAGGTAGGCAAATAAAGACTGCGAACGGGATAAAAGTAGAATGGAACATTTTAAAGCAAGGGTGATTAAGGAAATAAGGAAAAAATTACAAAATAGGAACCGTGAACTACAACGGAGAGGTCTAGAGAAAAACTTAAGAAGCAAGGGCACTAAGGAAACACAAGGAAGAGTTCTAAAAAACCAGCAAAGGGAATAAACGTAGGGATAGAAGAAGACTGAAAAAGCGAAGGGCATTAGGGGGAAACAGAGGGAAAAAATTTACAAGGCAGGGGCAGCCAACTATAACGCTGATGTAGAAAGAAAATTTAAAGAGCGAGGGCACTAAGGAAGCACCAGGAATAGTTCTAAAAAAAACAGCAAAGGGAATAAAAGTAGGCATAGAAAGAAATTTTAAATGTGAGGGGGATTAGGGCAAAAAGGACAAAAATTAAAACGTAGGGACAGCGAACGGAAACGGAGACGTAGAAAAGAAAATTTAAAAAGCGAGGGCAACTAAGGAAGCACCAGGAATAATTCTAAAAAAACCAGCCAAGGGAATACAAGCAGGCATAGAAAGAAAACTTTAAAAGTGAGGGGGATCAGGGAAAGCAAGGGAAAAAATTCAAACGTAGGGACAGCGATCGAGAACGGAGACGTAGAAAGAAAGTCTAAAAAGTGACGGCAGAGAAGCCAGAGAGAAATAATTTTAACAAGACAGTGAAGGGAAAAAAAGCAGGCAAAGAAAGAATGTTTAAAAAGCGACGGGGATGAAGAAAGTAAAGGGCAAAAATAAGAAATGGGGACAGCGAACTACAACGGACACGTAGAAAACAATATCCAAAACGCGACGGCACTAAGGACAGACAAGACAGAATTACAAAAAACCAGCACAGGGAATAAACGTAGGCATAGAAAGAAGTCTGAAAAAGCAATAGGCATTAGGGAAATAAAGGAAAGAATTACAAAATAGGGACAGCAAACTAAAACGCAGACGTAGCAAACAATACCTGAGAAGCGAGGGCACTAAGGAAAGACAGAAAATAAGTCAAAGGTAGGCAAATAAAGACTGCGAACGGGATAAAAGTAGATGGCACATTTTAAAAGCAAGGGTGATTAAGGAATAAGGAAACAATTACAAAACAGGGACCGTGAACTACAATGGAGAGGTCTAGAGAAAACTTAAGAAGCAAGGGCACTAAGGAAACACAAGGAAGAGTTCTAAAAACCAGCAAAGGGAATAAAAGTAGGCATAGAAAGAAGACTGAAAAAGCGATGGGCATTAGGGAAAAAAGGGAAAAAATTAAAACGGAGGGACAGCTGACGATAACATAGATGAGAGAGAAAATTCAAAAAGCAAGGGCACTAAGGAAGCATAAGGAATAATTCTAAAAAAAAAAACAGCCAAGGGAATACAAGTAGGCATAGAAAGAAAATTTTAAATGTGAGGGGGTTTAGGGAAAGAAAGGGAAAAAAATTGAAACGGAGGGACAGCCAACTGTAACGGAGGCGTAGAAAGAAAACTTAAAAAGCGAGGGCACTAAGGAAGCACCAGGAATAAGTCTTAAAAAAAAAAACCAGCCAAGGGAATACAAGTAGGCATAGAAAGAAAACTTTAAAAGTGAGGGGGATCAGGGAAAGCAAGGGAAACATTCAAACGTAGGGACAGCGATCGAGAACGGAGACGTAGAAAGAAAGTCTAAAAAGTGACGGCAGAGAAGCCAGAGAAGAAATAATTTTAACAAGCCAGTGAAGGGGAAAAAAGCAGCAAAGAAGAATGTTTAAAAAGCGACGGGATGAAGAAAGTAAAGGGCAAAATAAGAAATGGGGACAGCGAACTAAACGGACACTTAGAAAACAATATCCAAAACGCGACGGCACTAAGGACAGACAAGACAGGATTACAAAAAACCAGCAAAGGGAATAAACGTAGGCATAAAAAGAAGTCTGAAAAAGCAATAGGCATTAGGGAAATAAAGGAAAGAACTACAAACTAGGGACAGCAAACTAAAACGCAGACGTAGAAAACAATACCTAAGAAGTGAGGCACTAAGGAAGACAGAAAATAAGTCAAAGGTAGGCAAATAAAGACTGCGAACGGGATAAAAGTAGACGGAACATTTTAAAAGCAAGGGTGATTAAGGAAATAAGGAACAATTACAAAACAGGGACCGTGAACTACAACGGAGAGGTCTAGAGAAAACTTAAGAAGCAAGGGCACTAAGGAAACACAAGGAAGAGTTCTAAAAACCAGCAAAGGGAATAAACGTAGGGATAGAAAGAAGACTGAAAAAGCGAAGGGCATTAGGGGGAAAAAAGGGAAAAATTACAAGGCAGGGGCAGCCAACTATAACGCTGATGTAGAAAGAAAATTTAAAGAGCGAGGGCACTAAGGAAGCACCAGGAATAGTTCTAAAAAAACAGCAAAGGGAATAAAAGTAGGCGTAGAAAGAAAATTTTAAATGTGAGCGGGGATTAGGGCAAAAAGGTAAAAAAATTAAACGTAGGGACAGCGAACGGAACAGAGACGTAGAAAGAAAATTTAAAAAGCGAGGGCACTAAGGAAGCACCAGGAATAGTTCTAAAAAAAACAGCAAAGGGAATAAAAGTAGGCGTAGAAAGAAAATTTTAAATGTGAGGGGGTTTTAGGGAAAGAAAGGGAAAAAAATTAAAACGTAGGGACAGCGATCGAGAACGGAGACGTAGAAAGAAAGTCTAAAAAGTGACGGCAGAGAAGCCAGAGAAGAAATAATTTTAACAAGCCAGTGAAGGGAAAAAAAGCAGGCAAAGAAAGAATGTTTAAAAAGCGACGGGGATGAAGAAAGTAAAGGGCAAAAATAAGAAATGGGGACAGCGAACTACAACGGACACGTAGAAAAACAATATCCAAAACGCGACGGCACTAAGGACAGACAAGACAGGATTACAAAAAAACCAGCAAAGGGAATAAACGTAGGCATAGAAAGAAGTCTGAAAAAAGCAATAGGCATTAGGGAAATAAAGGAAAGAACTACAAATAGGGACAGCAAACTAAAACGCAGACGTAGCAAACAATACCTAAGAAGCGAGGGCACTAAGGAAAGACAGAAAATAAGTCAAAGGTAGGCAAATAAAGACTGCGAACGGGATAAAAGTAGATGGAACATTTTAAAAGCAAGGGTGATTAAGGAAATAAGGAAACAATTACAAAACAGGGACCGTGAACTACAACGGAGAGGTCTAGAGAAAACTTAAGAAGCAAGGGCACTAAGGAAACACAAGGAAGAGTTCTAAAAAACCAGCAAAGGGAATAAACGTAGGGATAGAAAGAAGACTGAAAAAGCGAAGGGCATTAGGGGAAAAAAGGGAAAAAAATTAAAACGTAGGGACAGCGAACGGAAACAGAGATGTAGAAAGAAAATTTTAAAGAGCGAGGCACTAAGGAAGCACCAGGAATAGTTCTAAAAAAAAAAACAGCAAAGGGAATAAAAGTAGGCGTAGAAAGAAAATTTTAAATGTGAGCGGAAATTAGGGCAAAAAGGTAAAAAAATTAAAACCGTAGGGACAGCGAACGGAAACGGAGACGTAGAAAGAAAGTCTAAAAAGTGACGGCAGAGAAGCCAGAGAAGAAATAATTTAACAGCCAGTGAAGGGGAAAAAAGCAGGCAAAGAAAGAATGTTTAAAAAGCGACGGGGATGAAGAAAGTAAAGGGCAAAAATAAGAAATGGGGACAGCGAACTACAACGGACACGTAGAAAACAATATCCAAAACGCGACGGCACTAAGGACAGACAAGACAGGATTACAAAAACCAGCACAGGGAATAAATGTAGGCATAGAAAGAAGTCTGAAAAAGCAATAGGCATTAGGGAAATAAAGGAAAGAACTACAAACTAGGGACAGCAAACTAAAACGCAGACGTAGCAAACAATACCTGAGAAGCGAGGCACTAAGGAAAGACAGAAAATAAGTCAAAGGTAGGCAAATAAAGACTGCGAACGGGATAAAAGTAGATGGAACATTTTAAAAGCAAGGGTGATTAAGGAAATAAGGAAACAATTACAAAATAGGGACCGTGAACTACAACGGAGAGGTCTAGAGAAAACTTAAGAAGCAAGGGCACTAAGGAAACACAAGGAAGAGTTCTAAAAAACCAGCAAAGGGATAAACGTAGGGAATAGAAAGAAGACTGAAAAAGCGAAGGGCATTAGGGGGGAAAAAGGGAAAAAATTAAAACGTAGGGACAGCGAACGGAAACAGAGATGTAGAAAGAAAATTTAAAAGCGAGGGCACTAAGGAAGCACCAGGAATAGTTCTAAAAAAAACAGCAAAGGGAATAAAAGTAGGCGTAGAAAGAAAATTTTAAATGTGAGCGGGGATTAGGGCAAAAAGGAAAAAAATTAAAACGTAGGGACAGCGACGGAAACGGAGACGTAGAAAGAAAGTCTAAAAAGTGACGGCAGAGAAGCCAGAGAAGAAATAATTTTAACAAGCCAGTGAAGGGGAAAAAAGCAGGCAAAGAAAGAATGTTTAAAAAGCGACGGGGATGAAGAAAGTAAAGGGCAAAAATAAGAAATGGGGACAGCGAACTACAACGGACACTACAAAACAATATCCAAAACGCGACGGCACTACAAGAAAGACAAAAAATAAGTCAAAGATAAAGGTAGACAAATAAACACTGCGAACGGGATAAAAGTAGACGGAACATTTTAAAAGCAAGGGTGATTAAGGAAATAAGGAAACAATTACAAAACAGGGACCGTGAACTACAACGGAGAGGTCTAGAGAAAACTTAAGAAGCAAGGGCACTAGGAAAGACAAGGAAGAGTTCTAAAAAACCAGCAAAGGGAATAAAAGTAGGCATAGAAAGAAGACTGAAAAAGCGATGGGCATTAGGGAAAAAAGGGAAAAAATTAAAACGGAGGGACAGCTGACGATAACATAGATGAGAGAGAAAATTCAAAAAGCAAGGGCACTAAGGAAGCATAAGGAATAATTCTAAAAAAAAAACAGCCAAGGGAATACAAGTAGGCATAGAAAGAAAATTTTAAATGTGAGGGGGATCAGGGAAAGAAAGGGAAAAAATTGAAACGGAGGGACAGCCAACTGTAACGTAGATGTAGAAAGAAAATTTAAAAAGCGAGGGCACTAAGGAAGCACCAGGAATAAGTCTTAAAAAAAAAACCAGCCAAGGGAATACAAGTAGGCATAGAAAGAAAACTTAAGAAGTGAGGGGATCAGGGAAAGCAA
The DNA here is from genome assembly GCF_018139145.2 of Gymnogyps californianus. Taxonomy (NCBI): domain Eukaryota; kingdom Metazoa; phylum Chordata; class Aves; order Accipitriformes; family Cathartidae; genus Gymnogyps; species Gymnogyps californianus. Next base: position 906 of record NW_026114138.1, on the reverse strand, counting down.
GGGAAACATTCAAACGTAGGGACAGCGATCGAGAACGGAGACGTAGAAAGAAAGTCTAAAAAGTGACGGCAGAGAAGCCAGAGAAGAAATAATTTTAACAAGCCAGTGAAGGGGAAAAAAGCAGGCAAAGAAAGAATGTTTAAAAAGCGACGGGGATGAAGAAAGTAAAGGGCAAAAATAAGAAATGGGGACAGCGAACTAAACGGACACGTAGAAAACAATATCCAAAACGCGACGGCACTAAGGACAGACAAGACAGGATTACAAAAAACCAGCACAGGGAATAAATGTAGGCATAGAAAGAAGTCTGAAAAAGCAATAGGCATTAGGGAAATAAAGGAAAGAACTACAAACTAGGGACAGCAAACTAAAACGCAGACGTAGCAAACAATACCTGAGAAGCGAGGGCACTAAGGAAAGACAGAAAATAAGTCAAAGGTAGGCAAATAAAGACTGCGAACGGGATAAAAGTAGATGGAACATTTTAAAAGCAAGGGTGATTAAGGAAATAAGGAAACAATTACAAAATAGGGACCGTGAACTACAACGGAGAGGTCTAGAGAAAACTTAAGAAGCAAGGGCACTAAGGAAACACAAGGAAGAGTTCTAAAAAACCAGCAAAGGGAATAAACGTAGGGATAGAAAGAAGACTGAAAAAGCGAAGGGCATTAGGGGGAAAAAAGGGAAAAAATTACAAGGCAGGGGCAGCCAACTATAACGCTGATGTAGAAAGAAAATTTAAAGAGCGAGGGCACTAAGGAAGCACCAGGAATAGTTCTAAAAAAAACAGCAAAGGGAATAAAAGTAGGCGTAGAAAGAAAAATTTTAAATGTGAGCGGGGATTAGGGCAAAAAGGTAAAAAAATTAAAACGTAGGGACAGCGAACGGAAACGGAGACGTAGAAAG
>NW_026114137.1:0-41338 GCF_018139145.2 Gymnogyps californianus | reverse complement strand
TCTCTAAACCTGCAATTCAGGTTCATATAAATATCTCTCTATATAAAAACAGTGTATGTTACACTAGCTGTGAGGAGGCCTCTGATCTTGTTATTTTCTGAGGAATATAGCTTATCTGCACAGTGGAAACCAGAACCACTAGGACCAAATAACCAGAGCTCATTAGAAACTACTCCATCGGGCATATTCCGGTAGATGATACAACTCGCAAACACTTGCAGTGACACAGAGGGCTGGAGCCGGTCAATATTGATTGACAGGAGGAAGACACAATGTTACAGTCTCCCCCCTTGTTAGTACTACAGAGTTATTTACAGTAATAAAATGCTAACTGGACTAATGGGAGAGAGGAAGGGCTAACAGTTTTCATGGAAACAGAAAACAATTTAAAAGGATGGCAGAACTGCATGTGTAATGTCTGAAACAAACAGCTTTTCAGCATTAAGTGTCAAGCTGAACATTGCACTGGTACATTTATAAATATTTGTATGTTTTTTTCTAAGTTTCCCAGAAGGCAAATATATTTCAGAATCCCTGCAGGAGGACAGCTACTGTTCAAAAGAATGACCTTAATGGATCTTGGAAATACCCCCTGCACCACTCCATCTGATCACGTAACTCACTGTAAATCTCTGCACCGCACTGGCATTGCTCTGTGGCCATGAGTTATCCTGAAGCTCAAAGCACATAGTTTATACAAACAGAGTGAAAATGAGAAGCAACAGGAAACTGTTCCATAATGCTATCACTCCTCAAATAGTTGAGCCATAATAATTTTTATGCCTGCATTTGTATGTTCAATCGACAAATGGTTGATCTAAACTAAAGACTCACAGCTTGCACTTACTGCTGCTGTCTGAGGTGATGGTGGTGGCAGTCATTCCCATGGCCCTGCCTGGGTCTGGGAACCATCAACCCTGTGAAAGCTATGTCTGTAGTAGGGAAATGCACACTGAAAATCAACCTGAGAGAAAATGCCTTTAGTTAATGTGATATTAAGCATGATGAAGCAGTTGGAGACGAGGATGTTATAGAAGTTTGTGGTCAATGCTAGAGTTTCTCCAGAGAGGTTCCTGAGACAGACCCATGTATTTAAAGATGATTACAGCCTTGATATAGGGAACTATGATATAAGAACGTGTGTCAAATGTAACTTTGGATCTGTATCCCAAAACATGACTAAAGAATCACAATTTTCCTCACACTGCCCTAAGATGCAACTGCTGCCAGCACCAGCCTTTTTTTTATCCTGGCAGGCCTTGCAAAACCCAGAAACAGATGAGCACTTTGAGCTCCTACTGCTCCTGACCAAACTCTAACCGTGGGCATCTCACTAGTCTACACTGTACCCCAAAACCAGAGCTTGATTAATTAATGGGTCCACAGATACAGGATGAGGGCATCTGTCATCCCACTGGGGTGGCTTTGAATATTGCAAAATTCATAATTGCCCTTCTTAGCATGTGCTATGTCAATGCCTAACACCCAGCAAACAAACCTGTCTGGCACCAGGGAACTTGACATTAGCCATTGTCACCTATTGCCACCAGCTTTCAACCAAGGCCTGTGACCCTTGAATCATAGGATCACAGAATATCTCAAGTTGGAATAGTCCAACTTCCTGCTCCTCACAGGACTACCTAACACTAAAACCATATGAATAAGAGTGTCATCCAGATGCTCCTTGAACTCTGACAGGCTTGGGGCCATGACCACTTCCCTGGGATCCTGTTCCAGTGACCGACCACCCTCAGTGAAGAATCCTGCCTCACCACCAGAAGAAAGGGGAGAGGGGAAAAGGAAATAGGGGAGAAGAAAAAAAAAAAGGCAATAGGGAAAAAAAAGGAAATAGGGAAAAAAAGAATAGAGTGCTTGAGCACTAGGGGAAAAAAAGGAAATAGGGAAAAAAAGAATAGAGTGCTTGAGCACTAGCTGTCCCCAATCCAAACTAATGCCAACCCTAACCCTTGCTTTCAGCATAACCGAGACAAGCACCATCCACAGAATTTAGAAAAAGCCATTCTCTCCCTTTCAGAATGCATATTTGAGCTCATTCCATGGGCTTTATGCTGCTCAGCAGTAATGTGGGCTCTGAAGTTCCTGCTTTCCCCAATCTCAACTTTAATTCCAACCCAGACATCTATTTATGCCAATGAACCATCACTCTCTATACCAAATCCACTTCTAGAACTTAATAATCACAACTGTATTTACTTTCACTAGCCCTAAAACTAGCCTTGTAGCTGTTGTGTGGTACAACAAAAAAAGTAAGCCAAACAAGATAAACTCCTCTAATTCTAAAACCAAATCTAAATCTATGCCAGCTGTGCCTAAAGCAAATTTAATTTTGTCTTTTATTTAGTTTACATTCCTCATACTTTACTGGAAGTTATTATACTACTCTGTATGCAAAGCAACGGAACTATATGAAGTCAAAGTTCAGCGGCAATGCCATACCACACAGGCTGCAGGAGTGGCAGATCAAAGTGCAACAGGATTATTTCTGGGTGACATGGTTTAACCCCAGCCAGCAACTAAGCACCACACAGCCACTCCCTCACTCTCCCCCGGTGGGATAGGGGAGAGAATCAGAAGAGTAAAAGTGAGAAAACTCGTGGGTTGAGATAAAGACAGTTTAATAGTAAAGCAAAAGCTGCGCATGCAAGCAAAGCAAAACAAGGAATTCATTCACTTCTTCCATCGGCAGGCAGGTGTTCAGCCATCTCCAGGAAAGCAGGGCTCCATCATGCATAACGGTTACTTGGGAAGACGAACACCATAACTCTGAACGTCCCCCACTTCCTTCTTCTTCCCCCAGCTTTATATTGCTGAGCATGACGTTGTTGGAGATATGCGAGAAACAAAACCAAAGGATGCTACTTAGTTAACGAGGCGGGACCTTGAGAAGAGAAACAAGATGACACCATAAGTCAGCTGGGTGAAGAAATACCAAGATAAGCACAGGGCAACCAAAGAGCTACTTGAACTGTGAGTGAACTACCCTAATTAACATACTAGAAAACCCGCCCTTAGGTAGGGAGAGCCCCCTACCAACAGAAGCCCCTTCCTCACAGAACATGCGCAGTAAAAAAAGAGGACGCTGCGACTTTAAGTGGAGATGAGGCTTGTGAGAACCAATAGGAACGAGGGTAACTCAGCGAAACTGTAAAAATACTGATAACTGTTGCTTGAAAGGTATAAAATGCTTTACCGTGTGTTAACCAGGTGTGCTAGCTTTGTGGAGTTACCACCTAGCACCCATCTCTGGGCAGACATGAAATAAACAAATATCTCGACTCTGTGTGTTAATTGGCTTTTTGCACACCGGTGAAAGAATCCTGATTTTTGGGACAACAACATCATATGGTATGGAATATCCCTTTGGTCAGTTGGGGTCAGCTGTCCCGGCTGTGTCCCCTCCCAACTTCTTGTGCACCCCCAGCCTACTCGCTGGTGGGTGGGGAGAAGCAGAAAAGGCCTTGACTCTGGGGCCCACTGTATCTCAATCCACGAGTTTTCTCACTTTTACTCTTCTGATTCTCTCCCCCATCCCACTGGGGGAGTGAGCGAGCGGCTGTGTGGTGCTTAGTTGCTGGCTAGGGTTAAACCATGACAGTCCTTTTTGGTGCCCAATGTGGGCTCGAAGGGTTCAAGGTAATGACAGATTTGATTGGAATGTGCTAAGATCGAATTTATAGCTGTTATTGCTGTTTAGCTATCAACTCTATCCCAGCCAAAACCAGCACAATTGCTTTTCCTTGGGCACTTGCGTTCCTAGGAATAAGGGTATGCCACTTGTGACAGTGTGCTCCTCCCCCCCCCAACCTGACCTGTATTTCCCGTAACCCCACTCAAGTGATAACCACCAGTGGAGGTCATAATGGATGCGTCTGGTCATGTGGATTCGGGGAGACAGATAACAACACAATAGCCAAGGGCTAATTTGAGCAATGTGCCCTCCTAACCACAGTGCTGGTCAATGTCCGACTCAAGCCAAATTTGGAAAAAACTAACATCTGTAGTCTGTATGTAAATATGACTATGAGTCAATTATCTTACTCCATAAATAGTGGACAGCCCAGGGCCCGTTGAGCTCTCCTGCACGGCAGCAGGCTGCACGCCAGGATCTCCCCTTCAGCAGGGGCACCTCTCAAGGTTACTCCTCGAGGTTGAGAGAATCCTTATCGCATCAGATACTCGGTAAGTGAATTGGGAATAAGCACACTGAAACTTTGAAATGTTAGCTAAGTGATATAAAGGATTGATTGTGCATATATAATCCTTTAGACATAAACCATTGACCAAGTCTGGCACTAAGTCTGGATCCAGCCGCACCTAAACTCCCCTCTGAGAAGGAGTTTAGAATGCAAGGGGGTCCTTTCTGAACCTCATGACTCAACGGGAGGGTCTCCCTGACAGTTTTGTCTGACCTTGTCCTCTATGCAGTAAATAATCAAGTGTACCTTGCCATCGAATCTTGTTAAGCCGCTGTCGCATTTACTATCAAACTTTGTTAAATTGCTGTTTATATCAATAAACATATTGCTAGTTCTCTCTTATGAGTGAAGTGCGTGACTTCATCCGTGACACCACTCCATGCCATTTTGGGGGGAACCAGTAGCGTGGGCTGGGACAAGGTCCTAAATGTTATGTTTGCAGGGCGTGGGGCCCACTCCTCATTCATAAAGGACCTGATTTCTGTCTGATCAAGAGCTGTAGGTGGACATCTGGGAGAACATCCACTATAGAAGCTGCAGGAAAAGGGCCAGAGACCCCTAATAGCTGTGAGTAGATAACTCCTTCTCCCATAGCTTGGAGGTGGAAGGATGGAGACAACAGTGGGATCCCAGGAATAAGCTACAGCCCAGCTGAGGAACACCTTAGGGCTCCTGACAATCCTCCAAAAATGGCAGCAATGGAAGAAATCACAGCCTGGTTGCACTGTGCAGTTACTGCCCGAGGTTCCCAGGTGAGGCAGGTTCACGGAGTTGCTCATGGGTTAAACAACATCCCTCATGTTTTCCCTCCCTTCCTGTGTGCCCAGACAGAATGAGTTTTATCTATATGCTCTACACACAAAATATGCCTCATCAGTTATTTAGTATGAGTCATTTTATAGTAAAGTGGCGATCTTTAAGATAATCCCTTATAACAGGACTCTAAATACTAAGTTTGCTTCAAATCTATTTTAAGCCTGTGCCAGAATAAGAGGGTCTCATGCATTAAAAGGGTGCAATCACCGAAGCATCTCGAATAAAATATATTAGAATATTTAGAATATTTAGAAGAGTTCAGTTGGAAGGGACCTACAACAATCATCTAGTCCAACTGCCTGACCACTTCAGGGCTGACCAAAAATTAAAGCATGTTGTTAAGGACACTGTCCAAATGCCTCTTAAACACTGACAGGCTTGGGGCATCAATCACCTCTCTAGGAAGCCTGTTCCAGCGTCTGACCACCCTCTCGGTAAAGAAATGCTTCCTAATGTCCAGTCTGAACCTCCCCTAATGCAGCTTCCCACATGTCCTGTCACAGGATACCAGGGAGAAGAGATCAGCACCTCCCTCTCCACTTCCCCTCCTCAGGAAGCTGTAGAGAGCAATGAGGTCGCCCCTCAGCCTCCTTCTCTCCAAACTAGACAAGCCCAAAGTCTTTAGCTGCTCCTCATAGGACATGCCTTCCAGCCCTTTCACCAGCTTTGTTGCCCTCCTCTGGATGCATTCAAGGACCTTCACATCCTTCTTAAATTGTGGGGCCCAGAACTGCACACAGCACTCAAGGTGAGGCCGCACCAATGCTGAATACAGCAGGATAATCACCTCTCTTGACCAGCTGGTTATGCTGTGTTTGATGCACCCCAGGATGTGGTTTGCCCTCTTGGCTGCCAGGGCACACTGCTGACTCATGTTGAGCCTACTGTCAACCAGCACCCCCAGATCCCTTTCTGCAGGGCTGCTCTCCAGCCACTCCTCTCCCAATTTACACTGACAATTGCCCAATGCTCCAATCTATCCAGATCCCTCTGCAAAGGCCTCTTGTCCCTCAAGAGAGTCAACAGCACCTCCCAGTTTGGTATCATCAGCAGACTTGCTAATGGTGCATTCAACTCCTGCATCCAGATCATTGATAAATATATTGAACAGAACTGGCCCTAGAACTGAGCCCTGAGGAACACCGCGCTGGTGAATGGTCGCCAGCCAGATGTGGTCCCGTTCACTACAACCCTTTGAGCCCTGCTGTTCAGCCAGTTCTTCACCTGCTCATACCTGCTCATCTCACAGTTAGACAACTTGTCCAGAAAGATGCTGTGAGGGACAGTATCAAAAGCCTCACTAAAAATCCAGAAAAACTACATCCACCGCCTTCCCTTCATCCACTGGGTGGGTGACCTTATCGTAGAAGGATATCAAATGAGTTAGACAGGACTTTCCCTTTGTGAACCCATGTTGACTGTGCCTGAGGATTGCATTGCCCTTTAAATGCCTTTCAATAGCACCCAGTATGATCTTCTCCATAATTTTTCCAGGTACTGAGGTTAGACTAACAGGTCTGTAGTTCCCTGGGTAGTTTCCTCACACCCTTCTTGTAAATTGGAATAACGTAGACTAGCTTCCAGTCAGCAGGGACCTCCCCAGACTCCCAAGACCTTTGGTAGATGATCGAGAGGAGTCCTGCTGTAACATCCGCTAACTCCTTCAGTACTCTGGGATGAATCCCATCAGGCCCCCTGGACTTATGAACATTCAGCTGATACAGCTGCTCCTTACAATTTCAGCGTCCACAAATGGAAAGGCACTGTTCCTGCAGTCATGGCCCTCTGACTCAGGGGACCAGGCAGCCCAAGGTCTATCAGTATTATTAAAGACTGAGGCAAAAAAAAAGCATTGAATGCCTTCACTTTTTCTTCATCCCTATTTGTCAGGTGACCATCTTCAACAAGTACCAGTCCAATGTTTTCCTTGGACCTCCTCTTGCTATTAACGTACTTAAAAAAGCCTTTCTTGTTGCCTGACACAACACTGGCCAGTTTCAACTCTAATTGAGCTTTGGCCTTTCGTCTCTTCTCCCTGCATATGCGAACCACAGCTCTGTAATCTTCCTGCAAAGCCTGACCTTGCTTCCAGAGATCATACAATTTCTTTTTCCTCTTGAGTTCCAAGAGGAGTTCCCTGTTCAGCCAAGCTGGTCTTTGCCCTGCTTGCTTGACTTGCAACACAATGGGATGGCCTGCTCCTGTGCTTTTAAAAGGTGGTTCTTAAAAACTGACCAGCACTCGTGGACTCCTAAGCCCTCAAAAGCAGATTCCCAGGGGACACTGCCAAGTAGCTCCCTGAATAGCTTAAAGTTTGCTCTCCTGATGTCCAGGGTAGCAACTCTGCTGACCTTTTTTCTCATTACACCGAAAATTTTAAACTCAACCATTTTGTGATCACTGTGGCCAAGACAGCCATCTACCATCACATCTCCCATGAGTCCTTCTCTATTCACAAATAAATAACAAGTCTAGGAGGGCACCTTTCCTAGTTGGCTCCCTGAGTACTTGTGACAAGAAGTCATCATCTCCTACAAACTTCAAGAATTTCCAAGACCTGCTCGTCACAGCAGTATGATATTCCCAGCTGATGTCTGGGCAGTTGAAGTCTCCCATAAGGACAAGGGCTACCGATCCAGAGATTTCTCCTAATTGCCTATAGAATAACTCATCAGTGCTATCATCCTGGCTGGGCGATCGGTAGTAGACACCCACTACAACATCTCCTATGTTTTCCATTCCCTAATCCTCACCCAGAGGCTCTCAACCACATCATCCCTAACTGTAAGGGCTGTACAGTCACACTCTCCCTTACATACAGAGTGTGACACTTCCACCTCGCCTGCCCTGCCTATCCCTCCTGAACAGCCTGTAGCCTCCATCCCAGCACTCCAATCGTGGGACTCATTCCACCAAGTCTCTCTAATACCAATGACATCATAGCTCTGGGAACTGACCAACGCTTCCAGTTCATCCTATTTGTTTTTCATACTGCGTGCATTGGTGTACAGGCATTTCAGATGTGCTCCTAAGCCCTCAGTGCTCCTGGAGCAGTGTAAATGTTCCCACTAGCATTGCCACCCTCAGGCGATGCCATGCCAACCCTTGGCTTACCTTCAGCTCTCCTGACGGTTTCCCCTTCCCCATCAATTCTAGTTTAAAGCCCTCTCAATCAGTCCCGCCAGCTTACGAGCAAAGACGCATTTCCCCCATCGGGACAGGTGGATCCTGTCAGGCTTCAGCATACCTTGTGTCTCGAAGACTCTTCCATGGTTATAAAAACCAAAGTTTTGGTGGAGGCACCAGTCCTGGAGCCAGGTATTGATGTCTTGGGCTTGCCTGTTTTTTCCAAAGTCTCTCCCCATTACTGAGAGTATCGAGGAAAACACTACCTGTGCTCCTCTATTTTTTAAAATTTTTTCTTTAATATGCACAGCCTCATCAGTACAGACTCATAATGGCAAGTAGACATCTTCAGCTTGTGTACTGAAACAGCAGTTTTATAATCAGAGTTAATCTGTTTTTATTTTAAATCAACCAGATTTCTTATTGAGAACAACCTTCTAAATAAAGACAACGTGAACCTCTGACAGGAAATCAAAAGGAGAAAAGAATGTGATTGGCAAGACACTGGATTTTTTTTTGTACTAAAAGTCAATATCTATCTTATAATCCTCTGTCCTGGTTTCAGCTGGATAGAGTTAATTTTCTTCTTAGTAGCTGGTACAGTGCTGGGTTTTGGATTTAGTGTGAGAATACTGTTGATAACACTCTGATGTTTTAGTTGTTGCTAAGTAGCGCTTATCTTAAGGCAAGGATTTTTCAGTTTCCCATGCTCTGCCAGCAAGCAGGTGTGCAAGAAGCTGGGAGGGAGCATAGCCGGGACAGCTGACCCGAACTAGCCAAAGGGATATTCCATACCATGGAACGTCATGCCCAGTATATAAACAGGGGGGAGTTGGCCGGGAGGTGGGGATCGCTGCTCGGGCATCGGTCAGCGAGTGTTGAGCAATTGCATTGTGCATCACTTGTCTTTTCTTGGGTTTTATTTCTTTTTTTTGTTATATTCCTTTTCATTGCAATTTTATTATTATTATTATTATTATTATTATTTAGCATTATATTTTATTTTACTTTAGTTATTAAACTGTTCTTATCTCAACCCATGAGTTTTTACCTTTTGTTTTTCCGGTCCTCCTCCCTACCCCACTGGGAGGGGGGAGGGGAAAGCGGCTGCATGGTGCTTAGTTGCTGGCTGGGGTTAAACCACAACATCCTCACTTCAGCTATTTTGTTGATATTTCATCATGTTTACAGAAGCCTTAAAAGGTAAGTCCTGATTTTACTGCTTCATCTATTTGTTTTACTTTCTTTTATCTTGAGATCGAAGTTTTCTTCACACCAGCTACAATACCTCAAACTATTTAATAATGAACAGAGATTATAACATTTAGTGTAGAAATAAATTATAAACCATAACAAAAAAACCACCCAGAAAAATGGAAAAACAATGTCTCATTTAGTAACAAATCCTCCTCCCCTCTGACAAGTTTTCTTGGCTTAGTTGGCCGACTGCTTCTTCCTGGAAGTAGGTCAGCTTCCAGCCTGAAAGCCTCTGAGTATGTGAAAGTCTGAGTCACTGCCTTTCAATTACAACCGTTTATGATCCGAGAAGCTGCAATGAAGAGTTACCAATAACCTGCTATAAAAGCAAACTGAACATAATACAACACACAAATTGTGAATGAAAAGTTGGAGATACTGGGATATGTTAGGAAAATCTCATTCCCTAGCTATTGTACCAATTAGTCTTTATAGTATGAAATTGTATGACTTTTCTGAAAAAGAAAAAAAATATATATATTACATTGTATACTGCATAGTCATGGTTAAGCAAGCATGACTAAAGGACCCCAGCTCATTGCAAGGAGGAGAAGGACAGCCCCACCCTGAAGAATAAAGGATACCCCTCTGGACTACTGAGACAACGCCAGCATCCTAGCCCCTCTAACACCTCTGTGAAACCCTCCCATTATCTGGCATCATAGATAAGTAACTGTAGCAAGACCAACTCCAGGGATGTCTAGATCAAGAAAGAAGCAGGTGGATGATGACGCCATAGAATTATAGTTGCTTTGCAAAACAGTAGTGTGTGTGTGTTAAGTAGTGATTGGTCAACTCATGCTGTACCTGAATGCTTGAAAGGTATAAGAACCAAGTGTAAAACTGCATTTGGGGTGCCCCAATTTGAATGGGACACCTCATGAGCATGAATAAAAGAATTACTCTTGCAATTCTATACTTTGCGTCCTAGCCTCTCTCCTCAGTTGGCATGGGCCAGTTGCAAAATTTTCATGACAGATGATAACACTACTAGGTGCTGTCTATTTTACTGTTCTGGCACTGCTGCGGAGTAAGAGATCTATTTAAATTTACCCACGACTGCATTAGTTACTCCCAAAGACTTGTCTTTCTCTTGATAACTCCCTATTTGTGGCCCACACATTGCTCTCCTCGGCTCCCAGAGCAGATGAATAAGCTGCTCTTCATCTGGAGTTAAGAAATCTCAACAACCTTCTGTACATACAAGGACTGATTCCAAAGTAATGCTTAAAAGAACAGTTCTGCTGGACTGACAACTTCCTATGTGTTTTAATAAAGACAGTAAGTATTCAAGCCTACTCAAATTTATTATCCTGGCATGTTTCCATCATTAAGTTCAGCGGGAATAACTTTCTTTTACAGAAAACTCACATAAATTGCATCTTTTTAAACTGACCTGCAGTTTCTCTTTCTTCCTTTATCTTGGTACAACAAACAGCTTTGTCCTTAGACTACCACAATTTGTTCTCAACAATATCACAAAGAAATTAAAAGTACATGAGGCTAACAAGCTGTACACACATATATGATATATATGCAGTTACATCACTGGTTTCACAAGTAACGATCATAAAAAAAACCTTCATGTGCTTCCCTATGATAAAAACTGACTTTTCATGCGGCATTTCACTTCAGCAAATTTTGTTCCCTTGTGCCCACATTATCAGTTGTTGACCCTTTTTTTAAGCCAGCAATATTTCCAGATATAGTCAGAGAAGCATGAGCCATGTTACGACTGTAAGAGAGGAAATGCATGTCATCACACAGAAACCAATGCGACTGCTGTCTCTATACCCCATTTGCTGCATTTGTTCGTCTCAGCTGCGATGAAAGCATGTTTGTACACAGATGAAAATGCATGTTTGCACACAGATATCAAGAAGATGGGAAAGCAACCAAAGGCATCTGTATTTCCCTACCCATATCACACTCTAGGCTTGTGGTGGGTTGACCCTGGCTGAACGTCAGGTGCCCACCAAAGCTGCTCTATCACTCCCCCTCCTCAACTGGACAGGGGAGACAAAATATAATGAAAGGCTCATGGGTCGAGATAAGGACAGGGAGATCACTCATCAATTACTGTCACGGGCAAAACAGACTCGACTTGGGGAAAAATTAATTTAATTTATTACCAATCAAACCAGAGTAGGATAATGAGAAATAAAACCAAATCTTAAAAACACCTTCCCCCCCCGCCCCTCCCTTCTTCCTGGGCTCAGCTTTGCTCCCGATTTTCTCTACCTCCTCCCCCCGAGCGGCACAGGGGGACGAGGAATGGAGGTTGCAGTCAGTTCATCACATGTTGTTTCTGCCGCTCCTTCCTCCTCAGGGGGAGGACTCCTCACACTCTTCCCCTGCTCCAGAGTGGGGTCCTTCCACGGGAGACAGTCCTCCACGAACTTCTCCAATGTGGGTCCTTCCCATGGGGTGCAGTCCTTCAGGAACAGACTGCTCCAGCGTGGGTCCCCTGCAGGGTCACAAGTCCTGCCAGCAAACCTGCTCCAGCATGGGCCCCTCTCTCTCCACAGGTCCACAGGTCCTGCCAGGAACCTGCTCCAGCGCGGGCTTCCCACGGGTCACAGCCTCCTTTGGGCACATCCACCTGCTCCGGCGTGGGTCCTCCACGGGCTGCAGGTGGATATTTGCTCCACCGTGGACCTCCACGGGCTGCAGGGGGACAGCCTGCCTCACCATGGTCTTCACCAGGGGCTGCAGGGAATCTCTGCTCCGGCGCCTGGAGCACCTCCTCCCCTCCTTCTTCACTGACCTTGGTGTCTGCAGAGTTGTTCCTCTCACATCTTCTCACTCCTCTCTCCGTCTGCAAAATGCGCAGTTTTTTCCCCCCCCTTCTTAAATATGTTATCCCAGAGGCGCTACCACCGTCGCTGATTGGCTCGGCCTTGGCCAGTGGCAGGTCTGTCTTGGAGCCGGCTGGCATTGTCTCTATCGGACATAGGGGAAGCTTCTAGCAGCTTCTCACAGAAGCCACCCCTGTAGTGCCCCCCCCGCTACCAAAACCTTGCCACGCAAACCCAATGCAAGGCTATATGAGAATTTCAGTGTATTACATCATATAAGTGTATTATATCATATTATATTCTATCACTGTTAAATGTGACCCAAAAGGCTAAATTAGGAAAAGGCTGAAGGACTTGCCTCACGATCGATCCCTCTGCCACTCCAGTGTCTCAGCCTGCAGTGTGAGGACTGCAGTGGCTCAAGAGTGGCTGTGCCATCATGCCGTTTAGGACCCTGTTCCTCCCTCACAGCTTCTCAAGAGCTAGCCGGGAGCTCAGTTTTCTGGGCTGTACACAGACAGCCCCAGAAACAAGAACAGCCTCAGTTGTAAAAAGTTTGCTACATTAGCTTCCTGCAACAAGAAAACCTCCAAAGCACCACAGGATATATAATACAATAGTTGGAAGAGCTATAATTATCAGAACTTTTGTTTTCTTATTGCAGACTTAACGACTATTTCTCTCCCCTGATTGTAAGGGGAGCTCATGGCTGGGCAGCCTGAATGGTAGGTAGGTCATCCCAATCACTCACTTAAATTCCTCCTTAATGCACGTTGAAATGATCAATTCTGGCACCAGATAGGGCCTAGGCAGAATTTGGGCTCATTAAAAATCAGGAAAACAATCCAGGAAGCCCAGACTTCAGTAGCTGCCTAACTCAGAATGAACTTAAAATTATCTGTCACCTATAGCACAAAGTCATATAAAAATTTAGAATATGATACAGGTATAGAAGCACCCTGTCTAAGAGCAAGGTATCCTATCCTACTGTAGACCCACTCTGATATCATGGCCAGAGGCAATGAATGCTTCCTGGATTAAATAATTTCTGCTCTAAATAATTAAACAATGTAACTAAACAGCTAAATTTCTTTTTAAGCACTGTCTATTTACCAAATGTGAATTGCATGAGCAGTCTAAAAGGGCCAACTCAGAACTCCTCTCCTCCCAGCTAAGTGCCCCATATGTTAGGCCACAGGCAAGATCTGTCTTTGCTTGTCTGCCTGGAAACATGAATATGCATCCCAGGATGAGCAGAGACCTGGTTTCAATAGCAGAGGTAGAGTGTGCTTCTCTTTGACTGCTTTATTGCCTGGTAGCAAAGACGCTTCTGGAAAAGTGCGAGAGGCGAGTCTATGTTGCCACAAGCCTCAAGGGAGAACTAAGCCCACATTTCCCAGGTAACTATTACCATCACTTCTCAGGCAGCTACTTCTTGAAAAAGAGCTTAACTAGACACCTACCCCCCAACATTTTTCCCCACCCTTGACTTCAGGGGAAGGAGCCACCTAATGCTGGTGCCTGAGAAAGATGGAGTTCAAACACTCCCCTCAACCCACTGCTTAACTGCAGGAGCCTTCCTGCTTTGCAAGCAAATATTTTTCATGCACTTTAAAAGTGCCTAAATGTCCCTGCTGAGCCCAAGCCACCTAACTCTACCACTCTGACCCAGCCCAGCTAGGGCAGGGGCGGCAGGTTTCAGGTGCAGTGGGGTAGCAGCATGCACTCTCCCAGCCCTCAGCCCACACATCGGACATATCCAGATGCCTGTGGTCAGGTGGGTGACAGGCTATCTCTAGTCAGAGTTCGGAAAGAAGTTATCTTTTTTGTAAAATGCAGCCATTGTACATTTTGGGGACAGAGAGAAGGGCCCATGTACATTTAAGAAGAGTTTTCTGGAGATAATACTTGCTTCCACAAAAGCAGAACAGTTGCTTTTTGTCTTCAGAGAAACTAAGTCTATTGTAGCTGTCAACTTCTGAGAAAGACAACTCCAGAGACTCCTAGAGTACTTTATTTACTGTATTTGTTCAATATGATAACTTGAACTTGGGTAGGTTGAAAAAGAAAACAACAACAAAAAAAGAGAGTAGAGACAGTGAAATGAAAGGATATTTGGCTAAAGTCAAATGGATAGCTTATTAGCAGAGCTACTAAAGGACTACTATCCAAGCAGTGCTGCTGGATTTTTTCTCTGTTTTTCTCTGTTTATTGTTTTGCCCATCTTAAGAGAGTTATTTCATTTTCAGTCATTTCTGCTATTCTAAGTTTGACCTATATGTATTTCAGGCATATCTAAATGGGAACTCTATTTGGTGGGCATAGTTAGACAAAGCATCAGGCCACTTCTTACATTTTTTCCACTTAGGAAAGGTTAGCTAATCTCATTTGAGAAATTTCAGCTAAATCTGAGTTTAATATCTATAAATCCAATCAGTTCTATATGCATCTGAAGTACTGCACATAGCAAGAACTCAATTTTATATCACACAGTAGGAATACTAGATTAAATTGCTCTCATATTCATTATTGGAGCACTACTCTTATTGTCTTATTAGCATTTACAGCTAAGAAAGTGGAATAGGTGAACAGTAATTTTATGAAAAACTATTTATTAAAATGTTGTGCCTTTCTTCACTTAATTACCATTCTCCTCAAATAGAAAGCGCAAATAAGGATACATGCACAGAAACATTTGAGTTTCACAAACATTGCAAAGATATTTGGTAACCATCTAACACACTAGTTGCCCAGGGACAAGACACCCCACTTGCTTCTGCTTCAGACAGGTCTGTATCAAGAGGATTCTTTCTGTGGTTTACTTTCCTTATCGTAGCATGTTGCTATTAAGAAAACAGGCCACTATTTCTTGACACACGTTGCCCCGATTTGGACACCTATGTAGACATTTATCTCACTAAGAACGGGACCAGCCGAGAGTAAATTTAGGCTTCAAGTTCATTAATTTACTGATTTGTTATTTTAGCAGATTATGTAATTAAATAGAATTTCTTACTTGGTGCGCTTTCGCAGTTGAAGGGAGACATGAACTATCTACAGCCTAACACAACAGTCACGAGAACTGAGAAGGTATGAGAAGTGACTGCTATGTATGTGAAAAAGGTAGACACCCTGTTAGCTAATCCAGCTGGTTTACCTACAGGCAGCTGCCTTACTCCAGGCAGCACAGAGCATAGCACAAGCGCACCCCAAAAAAAGTGCTGGGTTCACAAATTCTTGTAATGGCACCCATCGTTGCACTAAGTTCACATGAGCTGACGCGGGTTGACTATTCCTCATTCAAATAAGAAGTCTGATCTTGCAGTCAGTTGATATAGTTCTTAACTGGGTAATCCAGAGAGTCAGGAAGCCTGGGCATCTGCAGTTTTACAGCTACTGATTTCATACAGCTTTGTGTCACAGCCTTAACATAACATCAGCTGCTGCCAGCTTTCTTGTACAAGGGTCACGTATATTTGAGTTAGATAGGCAGGTAGATAAAAACCTAATTCAACCTTTCCCCACCACCGCTCAATGATTTTTCTCATTTAAGAATGGTCCCTTCACTATGCGATTGTCCTGGTTTTGACTGGGATAGAGTTAATTTTCTTCCTAGTAGCTGGTATAGTGCTGTGTTTTGGATTTAGTAGGAAAATAATGTTGATAAAACACTGATGTCTTTAGTTGTTGCTAAGTAGTGTTTATCCTAAGTCAAGGATTTTTCAGCTTCTCATGCCCAGCCAGCAAGAAGGCTGGAGGGGCACAAGAAGTTGGGAGGGGACACAGCCAGGACAGCTGACCCAAACTGGCCAAAGGGATATTCCATACCATATGACATCATGCCCAGTATATAAACTGGGGGGAGTTGGCTGAGAGGTGCGGATTGCTGCTCGGGAACTAACTGGGCATCGGTCGGCGAGTGGTGAGCAATTGCATTGTGCATCACTTGTTTTGTATATTCTAATTCTTTTAGTAGTATTATTGTCATGTTATTATTATTTATTATTTTCCTTCCTTTCTGTCCTATTAAACTGTCTTTATCTCAACTCCCGAGTTTTACTTTTTTTCCGATTCTCTCCCCCATCCCACTGGGTGGGGGGAGTGAGCGAGTGGCTGCGTGGTACTTAGTTGCCAGCTGCGGTTAAACCAAGACAGTCTTTTTTGGCACCCAACGTGGGGCAGTACGGGTCGAGATAACGACAAATCTGACTGGAATGTGTTAGAACAAATTTGTTATAAACATTCATTATATTAGTTCAATAGTCGCTGGTCACAATGTTGATGTATTTGCTCTCAAAGTTGGTGCGCTTGTTCTTAGAGTTGTGTTATGTAATACCTTACTTGCAGTATATGCTCCCTGTTGTGCTGTTTATCACCCGTGGGAACTGGACTAGAGTTATCATGTTGTTGTACTTTGTAACACTGGCTTATGATACATACGATAGAAGTGCAGGTCGTGAAACTAATCGGGTGTTTGTACTCAGCATTGTTGTCACTTCTGTACTTCGGTAGCCGCCTATGGGAGACTATTAATAATTGTACCTTTTACCTTTTCTCATCAGAGAGCCAATCCACGGGGGAGATATACATTTCTTCAGCTTCCCCTTCTCCTCCAGGCAAATTACAATAGCTCTTGAGAATTTTGAATATCCTTGGGATGTTCAAACCAGCATGTTCCTATTGCTATGTCTCCTGAATGTGTTCCAGGTTTTGTTTAAGGTTAAACGACTATTTAAGAACACCACCCAGAGATCTGCCCCAAGGCTGGATAGCCATGGGTGGCATGGCATATGGGAGAATATGGGCAGGTATCTAGAGAACTTCTCACCTCCAATGGTTTGGAACTTCACTCCCGAACAACTACAGGACCCTGATAAAGTGATAGAATATCTGAAAGGAAAATGCTGTGGCTATTCCAAAGAGGCACAACTGATCGCACTGTGCTGGGCCCTGGCCAGTATCTACCAAACACTGCTCGATACTGTGCAGCACCCTCAGGGGGAAGGGAGGGAAAACAGACCGACAGGCACTGCGGCCACTCCAACCCCCGCGACAGGCGCTGCGGCTGAACCAGAGAACCAACCTGTGCCGGTATCAGTCGCCCCTATACAGAAGAAGAAATAGTCAAAAAAATCAGTTTGCTTAGTAAGGGATGAAGATGAACCAGGGTCATCCCGAGAACAGGAGGAAGAGGCAGAACCAGAGGCAATCACCCGATCCCTATCCCTGAGTGAGCTGCGGGATATGCGAAAAGATTTCAGCTGTCGTCCAGGTGAGCACATTATCACCTGGCTGCTCCGATGCTGGGATAACGGGGCCAGTAGCTTGGAATTAGAGGGTAGGGAAGCCAAGCAGCTGGGATCACTTGCTAGGGAAGGGGGCATTGACAAGGCAATTGGAAAAAAGACACAAGTCCTCAGCCTCTGGAGGTGACTCCTGTCAAGCGTGAAGGAAAGGTATCCCTTCAAGGAAGATGTTATCTGTCAACCAGGCAATTGGACCACCATGGAAAGAGGTATCCAGTACCTGAGGGAATTAGCCGTGCTAGAGATGATTTATTATGACCTGGACAATGCACAATTACCCAGAGATCCAGATGAAGTTCAATGCACACGACCCATGTGGCGGAAGTTTGTACGGAGCGCACCATCGTCGTATGCCAACCCATTGGCAGTACTCACCTGGAAAGAGGCACCGATGGTGGATGAAGTGGCTCGCCAGCTCCGGCAATATGAAGAAAATCTCTCTTCGTCCCTACGAGCCTGCGTCTCGGCTGTGGAAAAACTGTCCGAAAAGTCCAAAAAAACGGATCAAACTGATCAAAAAGTCCTACTCCCCACCTGTACGGACCAGTATCTCAGCTATTAGGAGTGAGCGTTCCTCTGCTCAAGAGAGAGAATATAGAAAGTACACACCACAGGGTACCCTGTGGTTTTACCTGCATGATGACGGAGAGGACATGAGGAAGTGGGATGGAAAACCTACCTCGACCCTAGATGCACGGGTACGTGAGTTGCAAGGAAAAACAACCACAAAAGGGGATTCTTCCAGGAAAGATGCTGCTCCGGTTTCCAGCAAGCAATTCCCCAGACATAGTAGAAGGGCTTCTGACCTCTTGAAGGGACCTCTAAGTCATTTTTACAAGAAGTGAGTAACGAATACTCTGACCAGGATGAGAGGGGCCCTGCCTCCAGCCAGGTGGAGGAAAGGGACAACCGGGTTTATTGGACTGTGTGGATTCGATGGCCTGGCACATCAGATCCACAGGAGTATAAGGCTCTAGTGGACACCGGTGCACAGTGTACTCTAATGCCATCAAGCTATAAAGGGGCAGAACCCATCTGTATTTCTGGTGTGACAGGGGGATCCCAATCAGTATTGGAGGCTGAAGTGAGCCTAACTGGGAATGAGTGGCAGAAACACCCCATTGTGACTGGCCCAGAGGCCCCATGCATTCTTGGCATAGATTATCTCAGGAGAGGGTATTTCAAGGACCCAAAGGGGTACCGGTGGGCCTTTGGTATAGCTGCCTTGGAGATGGAGGAAATTAAACAGCTGTCCACCTTGCCCGGTCTCTCTGAGGACCTTCCGGTTGTGGGGTTGCTGAGGGTCGAAGAACAACAGGTGCCAGTCGCTACCACAATGGTGCACCGGCGGCAATATCGCACCAACCGAGACTCCCTGATTCCCATCCATATGCTGATTCGTTGACTGGAGAGCCAAGGAGTGATCAGCAGGACTCGCTCACCCTTTAACAGCCCCATATGGCCAGTGCGAAAGTCTAATGGAGAATGGAGACTAACAGTAGACTATCGTGGCCTGAGTGAAGTCACGCTGCCGCTGAGTGCTGCTGTGCCAGACATGCTAGAACTTCAATACGAACTGGAGTCAAAGGCAGCCAAGTGGTATGCCACAGTTGATATCGCTAATGCATTTTTCTCAATCCCTTTGGCAGCAGAGTGCCGGCCACAGTTTCCTTTCACTTGGAGGGATGTCCAGTACACCTGGAATCGACTGCCCCAGGGGTGGAAACACAGCCCCACCATTTGCCATGGACTAATCCAGACTGCACTGGAACAGGGTGAAGCTCCAGAACACCTGCAATACCATTGATGACATCATCGTATGGGGCAACACAGCAGAAGAAGTTTTCGAGAAAGGGGAGAAAATAATCCAAATCCTTCTGAAGGCCGGTTTTGCCATGAAACAGAGTAAGGTGAAGGGACCCGCACAGGAGATTCAGTTTTTAGGAAAAAAATGGCAAGACGGACATCGTCACATCCCAATGGATGTGATCAACAAAATAGCAGCTATGTCTCCACCGACTAGTAAACAGGAAACACAAGCTTTCTTAGGCGTTGTGGGTTGTTGGAGAATGCATATTCCAAATTATAGTCTGATTGTAAGCCCTCTCCATCAAGTGACCCGGAAGAAGAACAATTTTAAATGGGGCCCTGAGCAACAACAAGCCTTTGAACAAATTAAACGGGAGATAGTTCATGCAGTAGCCCTTGGGCCAGTCCGGGCAGGACCAGATGTTAAAAATGTGCTCTACACCGCAGCCAGGAAGAATGGCCCTACCTGGAGTCTCTGGCAGAAAGCACCCAGGGGAGACCCGAGGTCGACCCCTAGGGTTTTGGAGTCGGGGATATCGAGGATCTGAGGCCCGCTCTACTCCAACTGAAAAGGAGGTATTAGCAGCATATGAAGGAGTTCAAGCTGCTTCAGAAGGGGTTGGTACTGAAACACAGCTCCTGTTGGCACCCCGACTGCCAGTGTTAGGCTGGATGTTGAAAGGGAAGGTCCCTTCTACACATCATGCAACTGATGCTACGTGGAGTAAGTGGGTTGCACTGATCACACAACGAACTCGAATAGGAAACCCCCAGTCGCCCAGGAATTTTGGAGGTGATCACGGACTGGCCAGAAGGCAAAGATTTTGGAATATCGCCAGAGGAGGAGGTGACGCGTGCTGAAGAGGCCCCACTGTATAATAAACTGCCAGAAAATGAGAAACAATATGCCCTGTTTACTGATGGGTCCTGCAGTATTGTGGGAAAACATCAGAGGTGGAAGGCGGCTATATGGAGTCCTATTCGACAAGTTGCAGAAACTGCAGAAGGAGAAGGTGAATCGAGTCAGTTTGCAGAGGTGAAAGCCATCCAGCTGGCTTTAGACATTGCTGAATGAGAAAAAATGGCCAGTGCTCTATCTCTATACTAACTCACGGATGGTGGCAAATGCTCTGTGGGGGTGGTTGCAGCAATGGAAGCGGAGTAACTGGCAACGCAGAGGTAAACCCATCTGGGCTGCCACACTGTGGCAAGATATTGCTGCCTGGCTAGAGAACCTGGTTGTGAAAGTATGTCACGTAGATGCTCATGTACCTAAGAGCCGGGTCACTGAAGAACATCAAAAAAACCAGCAGGTGGATCAGGCTGCTAAGATTGAAGTGGCTCAGGTGGATCTGGATTGGCAGCATAAGGGTGAATTATTCATGGTTCGGTGGGCCCATGACACCTCAGGGTCAGTGATCTCTAGCTGCGGTTAAAGCACAACAACCACAACAGTGATACGTTCCCTTCCAGAAGTGTGTTGTTAACAGTAATTTTCCTCAAGAGTTATTTATTATCTGTTCTTTAGAAATAACCAACCGTATTAGCCAAGGACTTTTGTGTGATTAAAAAAATATCCTGTATGAAATAAAGGAAGAATGATGAACTTGGAAGCAGGATTAAAAGGGCAAAATAAATCAGGAATAAGGCAAGAGAGTTCCACCAGGGCTGTGCATAACTTCCAAGCCCTTTGCCCTGTCTACCAGTAATTTGAAAGGGACAAAACAATCTCTGACATTCATCACGTGTGACATTCAACCATGCAGATGCCATTCGGTTATACACAAAATGTCTTTGCTCGTATGGCATTCAGAGAGTCTGTGTTTATCTTACTTCTTTGCCTGTATAGTTCCTCTTTTAAGTCCTGAATAATATGCAAGACTTATTAGATTTTTAAAGAATATGCGTCTCCTGGAGAAAATAAAACTAACTTAGTCCCTGAATAGCATTTCAGGATCTTCAGAGGAGTAATTCAAAGTAACAGTTACTAGCACTCAGAATATTGAATTTATTTGGTAATTCTGAACTCCCATCCTAATTTGGAAGTGATGGAAAGGCTCACACAGCTTATATTGACTCTACTAGATGCCTTTAGTATTCTCCACCTCCAAAAAAATGAGTGCAGCATGAGCAGGAAGAATGTTATCTCATATTGATTTACAGGGATACACACTCACACTCAGCTAATATAGACAGAAGGTATCATTTTTTCTGTGTAATTCACATTCATTTATTTTTATTATCCTTTTATCAGTGCTTTGAAAAGGGGGTATGTTCATATAACTATTTAGCACAGATATGTGTCAGTCTTTCACAAAGGTTTATAAATAAAAATCCTTCTCCATTATTTGTGGCCCACACATTGCTCTCCTCGGCTCCCAGAGCAGATGAATAAGCTGCTCTTCATCTGGAGTTAAGAAATCTCAACAACCTTCTGTACATACAAGGACTGATTCCAAAGTAATGCTTAAAAGAGCAGTTCCTGCTGGACTGACAACTTCCTATGTGTTTTTAATAAAGACAGTAAGTATTCAAGCCTACTCAAATTTATTATCCTGGCATGTTTCCATCATTACTTAACTGTTATCTCATCAGAGACTACTTTGATGGTGAATCACAATTCTCTAATAAATAGCAACATCCTGTCTAGTCATAGGGGAATGCTTACCAAATGTCCTACTCTCTATATATCTGATCATTAGAGTTTGCTGGACATTTTCCATGGGAATATTTCAATGAAAATCAGCAAAAACCCACTTCTGTGTGTGTGTGTGTGCACGTGCACGTGTGTGTGTGTGTTTTAAATTGCTTTTCAATGGAATTAAAAAAAGAGCTAGAATCGCCTTCTCACAGCAAGAAGTGCAATATTATACATCAGTTGCACAAAACTGGATTAGAATTAATTGCATTTAGCAGAAGCAGCCCTAACACTTCACAGTTTGAAAGCAATAGCAGTTCATGCAGTGGGTGTGCTTTGAGCCCTGTAAGAATCAAGAGTCAAAGCTTAGGTATTGCTGAAATTTTAGTAACAACGGGCTGATAACTGGCTGATACCACAGTTTAGACAGCACAACTGGATTCTTTTTAAAGAAGTGGATGATAAAGTGAGCTACCCTCAATTCAATCATGTTTTAATTACAAAGACTGAGGGCTGATACCCCAGAGATGTTGGACTTTGCTCATTCAGTCAAAAAAAAGGGTGAGTAAAAGACCCTCAGGCAGCTTTTTCTTCTGACTCTAGTACAGGTGAGGCATGGTGCTCCTTTACTGCTTTTCCCCGCTCGTGCACTAACCCTTCTGCCTTCTTTTCTCAGTGCTTTAAGTCTTCTCATAAAGGACAGACATTCCTCAAGGGGTCACTGAATGTTGCACCTCCTAGGGATTTTTAAAGAAATGGGAGAGGGAGCAGAAGTATTCAAAAGTGGATTGCTCATTTAGATCTAGCAGGCCAGTTGTCTTGGCGCACTTTGTCTATCCTCTTGACATACTATCTGTTCACTTTCAGAGCTGGCCACGGTGAAATCCTGCTTCTCAGTTATAGTTCAGCTTGATTTGGTAACTGGAAGTTAATATTTATTGCAATGCTTTACATATCTGGTTCAGTATTACATATGGTCCTTAAGGTTTATTCACGTTAAGGGTGCCATCATTCTTCCTCCTGGGGTAACAGAATGGGATCACTCTCTCTAGTGAAAGTTTCCTTCATATAGTCTTCCATTACAGAGCCTTTGCATCTTATCAGAGGATCTCCTCAGTTTTCCCTAAAAAAGTATTTGAAGTTTTGCAATTTTGTGACAGTAGACAGTGTGAGAAAAGTAATTTGTTTTCCTTCCTTTTGGGGAACTGTATACATGAACCTTGCTGATTATTCTTATCTCATGGTCCCAATTAATAGCCATTGATGCTCACTTTGTTGTCTGCCAGCTCATAAAATCTCACTGACGAGAGCATATTACTCTGGCCTCAGTCATTTTACACTATGCCACAACAGACGCTATTATGTCTCAAAACTTCTAGTTCTAGTGAAACTTCCCACTACCCTGTTAGCCAGAAAAAAATGCTCTGGTGGTATTGGTGTTGTAGGTTTTGAGACTCTCAGGAACCTCAAAAACTACTGAGTTGTTCTTTGCCATTTATTTGAGGAATCTGCCATTTGAGGATCTCAGATCAGAATATTAATTCATATTCTCTGGCTTCCTTTATGTCATGAATTTCCAATATTTGAAAAGATGCCTATAGCTATCAGCAAACAGCCACTAGGGAGTATATTTAGCGATCAACATGTGTCTTAAAAGATACTGCGGCAACATAGTTCATCCCTTCATACAAAGCACCTTCAGGTTTCATTCCAGTTATTGAGGGCTGGCCTGCTTGCCACCCAAGAGAATTTTTCTTATAGGATGGGTAAGATTTCTGCAATCTGATAAGGAACACTTTTGTACATCTGGTCAACTAGATGACACTTGATCCTGTTACCACATTTTCCCCCCACCCTCCTGCCTGATATTTCATCTTTAACTCAAGGTTCAGTAGCTAATGGTAGATAATTTAGCAAATGATCAGTTGAGAATAGGTCCAATTCAGCAGTTAGTTATGAATATACCAAAAAGTATTTTTTTGGATATTCAGTATTATTTTTTATTAGCTTAACAGGTTTAAGCTGCAAACAATATAAGAAAAAAAAAAAAACCAACAACAAAAAAGCAGTGCATTAAGACTTAAATTCATCTCACCTTATTCATTTAAAATTCATATGTGATTCATTGGGAATATTTAAGGGAGTCAGGTTTGGTTAAAAAATGCCTACCAAATGCTTGAGCAACTCTTTGTGACAGACAAATAAAAAGGAAGCATGAATAGGTTTTAATTCCACAAACCAGAAAACAACTACTATGTTTTCAAAATAAAAATGGTCAAAAATGTAAATAAAGGCATATTCTGAGGAGATGGAAGTTCTCGTCTTCTCATCATGTACTTATAACTCCTGTCTGAGAAATATTTGGAAGATACCCACTATTGTTATGAGCTCAAGTGGTTATTGGAGCTGTATTAAGGTTAATGCTTTGGTAAATGGGCTGAAGCTGCTGGGGGAGCACACCGGCTGCTCTAGAGAGCATGAAATTACGTAGGCTGCATTAGCAGCCTCCCATATCAGGCCTCACTTTTGGGGATCACAGGTGAATGGGAACATTACTGGCTACCTTATTTCCCATGAATATAATTTCCCTGTGACAGGCACAAGCTTTGCTCACCTGGAAAGAGAATTGGTAAAAATATGTATATACTCCGTGCTAGGTAGGACATAGTTCAGTCAAAACAGCATGTAATAGGTAAATGTGTGCTGGTACGTCTAGAGTAGGAAGCAGTGCTGTGCATCAGGAGCAGGACTGGAGAGTGATACAGCTATTGCTGAGGACATGACGCCCACCCACACTACATGCCTTTTGAGGGTTTTACTTTGAACCCTGTCTTGAATATCAGTTTCATATTTATTTTTCAGAGGAGAGCCTCACTTTAAAGGATATGAATATTATTCCTGCAGGACTGCTCTTCAGATCAAAACACTGGTATACTTGTCTTTGCCTGTAGTGAAAAGGAGCATTAAACTACGGCTTCTGTGTTTTCTCCCTAAAATCCTGACTTCTTCACTATTCAATCCTGTTTAGTTGCTCCAAGATTCATATCATCTGGTTAAGAAATCAAGTGCATGCTGACCCAGCTGGACTTTCAAACATTTGTCATCCCTATTAGCCCTTTTCTGTTCATTTTTAACATTTTTTGTGGAAAACAGATTACTTGGTTTAAAATTTTTGCTCTAGGCTGGATTGTGTAACAAGATCGGTTGCTCTTGATCACCGTGTAAGAAAATCAGCTTCCCAAAGTGGATTTGGATGATTCTCAAGAGGGTTTGAGATGCATGGGGAGGTAAAGGAGGCAACTCCACACATTTTAAATTGATTTGCCTTTTGTCAGAATTAACCCATCTGTAAAGTCCTTTGTGTCTCTGTGTGTGTGTGTTAGTTTTCAGCCACACCAACCCCCTGACTGCCTCGTTAAGCCCTTGTACAAGTGCTAGTGCCACCACAAGAGGTGGAGTTGGGAATGTGTGGCCTGGCAAAGAGGAGACTGAGTCCAGACTTGCTTTGGTTTAAAAGCTCGGCCAAAGAGCTAGACAGAAAGAACATGTTGCCTATTGCAGACGTGATCCATTAACTGCTGTACTTTGTGACTTTTCAACTGCGAACACTAAGCTCAGGAACAGGTGCTAACGTGGGGCTCAGTTTGCCTCATATGGGGTGTGCATGTGTGTGTGCCTGGGGAGGGGGCTTGCCCCGTATATGGTGGGTTGACCCTGGCTGGATGCCAGGTGCCCACCAAAGCCGCTCTATCACTCCCCCTCCTCAGCTGGACAGGGGAGGGAAAATAAAACGAAAGGCTCATGGGTCAAGATAAGGACAGGGAGATCACTCACCAATTACCGTCATGGGCAAAACAGACTCGACTCGGGGAAAAATTAGTTTAATTTATTGCTAGTCAAATTAGAGCAGGATAATGAGAAATAAAATCAAATCTTAAAACACCTTCCCCCCACCCCTCCCTTCTTCCCGGGCTTAACTTTACTCCTGATTCTCTATACCTCCTCCCCCCTGAGCGGCGCAGGGGACGGGGAATGGGGGTTTGGGTCAGTTCATCACACGTTGTTTCTGCCGCTCCTTCCTCCTCAGGGGAGGACTCCTCACACTCTTCCCCTGCTCCAGCATGGGGTCCCTCCCACGGGAGACAGTCCTTCACGAACTTCTCCAACGTGAGTCCTTCCCACAGGCTACAGTTCTTCACAAACTGCTCCAGCATGGGTCCCTTCCACGGGGTGCAGTCCTTCAGGAACAGACTGCTCCAGCGTGGGTCCCCCATGGGGTCACAAGCCCTGCCAGTAAACCTGCTTCAGCGTGGGCTCCTCTCTCCACGGGGCCACGGGTCCGCAGGTCCTGCCAGGAGCCTGCTCCAGCGCGGGCTTCCCACGGGGTCACAGCCTCCTTCGGGCACATCCACCTGCTCCGGCGTGGGGTCCTCCACGGGCTGCAGGTGGATATTTGCTCCACCGTGGACCTCCATGGGCTGCAGGGGGACAGCCTGCCTCACCATGGTCTTCACCACGGGCTGCAGGGGAATCTCTCTCTGCTCCGGCGCCTGGAGCACCTCCTCCCCCTCCTTCTTCACTGACCTTGGTGTCTGCAGAGTTGTTCCTCTCACATCTTCTCACTCCGCTCTCTCTGGCTGCAACTGCTACTCCCCTGTAACTTCTTTTCCCTTTCTTAAATATGTTATCCCAGAGGCGCTACCACCGTTGCTGATGGGCTCAGCCTTGGCCAGCAGCAGGTCCATCTTGGAGCCGGCTGGCACTGGCTCTATCGGACATAGGGGAAGCTTCTAGCAGCTTCTCACAGAAGCCACCCCTGTAGCCCCCGCCCCCACTACCAAAACCTTGCCACACAAACCCAATACACCGTACTACTTTACACATTACTCTACATATTACATGCTACTTTAGGTGTCTGACACACCAGTCCTCCTGAACTAAATGACTGCTTTTCCCTTCAACAGCGTAGGTATTTCTGAAACCTACATAGAGGGAGTCTTCCTGCCTGAATTAGCTGTCCACCATTTACATGCAGTTACTTTCAAAAAGGGAAGCAAGACCATAGGATATTTTCAACTGTCACTAATCTTCTGCCCTCTATGCAGATTCCCAAGAGGGGAATCCCTCTTGAAAGCAATTATCTTGTTAATAATACAATATTAAGAATACAGAAATATACCTATTAAAGTCAAATCAACCATGATATTCTCAATAATGGCTTGGAATTAAATCATAAAAGGAGCTAAATACTAAAAATAACCAATTCTTATACATACTAAAAGAAGTCTGTCTTCCTGATTATTCATTATAATTAAATCAATTGAAAACTATAAATTAGCCCAATAGCAGAAACACATAAAAGAACCAATATTGGGTCAGACCAAAGGTCTATGCAGTACCAAGTCCCGTCTCTGATGTCAGTCAAAGCAGATACCAAGGGAAAAGCATAAGACCAAAGCAAGCAGATGACCAGCTTCCCACAAGCACTCTTCCAGCCTCCAGCCTTTTTGCAGCTCAAGGTCTTCATAGGCTGGGAAGGTTTCGATGTGTTTAGTAGCAGATTTCTCTTATGGTCAAGATATGTTGAGATGGATCCACAAGGAAGCTGCTAATTCAGTAAGTTAAAATAGTATACATAAAAAGTACAAGGCCATGTACTGAGCAGCAAGGACTAAACTGATAACTGAATAGCAAGTGAAAATTGCACATTTGGTGCAATAAATGAAGCCAGAAGTCCAGGTGAAAATACAGTGTATGATCGTAACACACATGTACACACACAAACTTAAAGCTGTACAACCCGTCTTAATTTTTGCCTTTCTCCCTTTTTGTGATCATCTTTTGTTACCTTGCTGTTTTATTATTATATTTGTGAGTAATGTTAATGTTTAAAATCATTCTAAAATCTGAAGATTGTTTGAAAGCAAGACCCAAATGTGAACTCTTCTGAAACTAAAACTATCTCTAGTTTTTCCTGCTTTAAGAGAGTTTGTCAGGTAGTAAGAGTGTTATTATATATTATTTTTGGAGTTTTGCCTTTCATAGCATTGTGCGTTGAAGTAAGGCTTCATTCATACTGTGTTACAGGACTTGTATTTTGTACAAATGATGTTTATTTTAGAAAGCATACAGGGTATTACCATCACACTCCTAAACACATTAACAGTTAATATTTCTTTTGTGCATAATTTGGGCAAAGTCAACATGAGACCTTACCAACAAGTTTTAACTGTGCGCTGTCTGGCTCTGGAACAATTTCTTAATTGTTCTTTGCTTTTTTTGATTCAGTTACTCAGAATTTTCATTTAGGAAGTCAAAGAAGTAAAAGGACTCCTTGATTTTATTGTGTTTCTTAGCCACTATATAAATGTTATTCATTGTGGTCTTTCTTCACTATTGTTAATTTTGAATGAAAGAAAGTAGTTTTTGCATTTACTTCATGTAATATATTTTCATGAGGGCTAATAATTGGAACTGCCAATGTAATGACTTAATGTCCAACAGCTAAATGTGAATAAAATACTTTCCTTTAGAGTTAATGCAGACTGTAGCTTTTATTTCAGGAGTGCTATAAAAATGTGTGGTCTCTCAGTTTCTTATTTCTTTTTAACATTCTGAATCTGAATTGTAAGTTAAAATGAAGAAGCCTGTTAACAGGTGGGATTGTTCAACAGGTATTTATTTGGACACTGATTCTTTATGGACATTGTGTAGTTCAAGAAAGCTCCATCAGAACATTAAAATCATTGATGGAAGTACATCAGGGACCTGTCACTGTATAACTCACATATTGATTTCTTTCATGTATTTACTCTTTTAGGACACACAGTCGTGTTACTCATCCTAACATATGAACTTGCACATGGACTCACTGTTTGTGAGCACTTCCCAAGACACCATCACTTCCGACCTCTGAAGCGTTCCCTCTGAGCACTTGGTTGATCATTTACCAGGAATGACTCGTGTCTCTCAGAGCAGTCCCTGGGTTTCCTCTTCGTGGTGTCACAGAAGCCCTGCAAACAGATACTTCAAGGTACAGCTACCTAAGGCAGAAACGTCAGCTTCAGTACCAAGTGCGATCCAGTGACCAGTAGGCAAATTGTGATCGGGAGAGCAGTTCTAGCCGCTTCTCTTCCCATCTGCGCTGAGTGTATAAGTATGTGTGCAGCTCTGGGACAAGGAGGAAAATCTGTACTTCCACAAGGAAGAAGAAAACCACTAATTAATGGATATTAGTGAAAGGACAATAACAAAAAAAATCCACAGCATAGAGAAAAATGGTTTCTTAATAGACGAAATAAACCTAGAATCCCCCTCTGCCCCACCCTAAAATAACCTCCACAGACTAAGATGTCTCAGTTTCCTAAGAAACAATGTCTTTGATTCAGTTACATCATTCTAATTATAAATATACCCTAAGGTTAGGAAACTTTCTTCCTCATCCAGACACAATGTTGAAAAATAGTTTCTCACACACAAAGGCTGTCTCCCAGGGTGTTGCTTCTCAGACTTAACATTTGTCTGTATCTACAAATAATAGGTCATAGGAGAATAAATACTGTGTGAATTATTTTATTCTTTAACAATATTCCCTTAGATGAATACTTTTGTTTTAAATAGATTAAAGGCATTTGATAACAACCCTCTCATATAATCCTGAACTATATACTGCATATTATAGAAAAACAGATTTTCTATATTGTGCAGTATTTCACCTTTTTGACTCTCTTCAACTATTTTATACATATTGTACTGTCCTGGTTTCGGCTGGGACAGAGTTAACTTTCTTTTTAGTAGCTGGTACAGTGCTGTGTTTTGGATTTAGTGTGAGAATGATGTTGATAACACACTGAGGTTTTAGTTGTTGCTAAGTAGCGCTTATCTTAAGGCAAGGATTTTTCAGTTTCCCATGCTCTGCCAGCAAGCAGGTGTGCAAGAAGCTGGGAGGGAGCATAGCCGGGGCAGCTGACCTGAACTAGCCAAAGGGGTATTCCATACCATGGAACATCATGCCCAGTATATAAACAGGGGGGAGTTGGCTGGGCGGTGTGGATCGCGGCTCGGGAACTAACTGGGCATCGGTCAGCGGGTGGTGAGCAATTGCATTGTGCATCACTGGGTTTTTTTTCCCTTTTCCCCCTTCCTTTTTTGTTGTATTCCTTTTCATTACTATTATTATTATTATATTTCATTATTACTATTGTTAGTATTATATTTTACTTTAGTTATTAAACTGTTCTTATCTCAACCCACGAGTTTTACTTTTTTTCCCCTCTTTCCTCCTCCTCACCCCACTGGGAGGGGGAAGGGGGAAGCGGCTGCGTGGTGCTTAGTTGCTGACTGGGGTTAAACCACGACAGGTGCATCCACCTGCTCTGGCGTGGGGTTCTCCAGGGGCTGCAGGTGGATATCTGCTCCACCGTGGACCTCCATGGGCTGCAGGGGGACAACCTGCCTCACCATGGTCTTCACCACGGGCTGCAGGGGAATCACTGCTCTGGCGCCTGGAGCACCTCCTCCCCCTCCTTCTTCACTGACCTTGGTGTCTGCAGAGTTGTTTCTCTCACATATTCTCACTTCTCTCTTCCGACTGCTGTTGCCGTTGTGCAGTTTTTCCCCTTCTTAAATATGTTATCCCAGAGGCGCTACCACCGTCGCTGATTGGCTCAGCCTTGGCCAGCAGCAGGAGTCTTGGAGCTGGCTGGCATTGGCTCTATTGGACATATGGGGAAGCTTCTGGCATCTCCTCACAGAAGCCACCCCTGTAGCCCCCCCCCCCGCTACCAAAACCTTGCCATACAAACCCAATACAAAAGCAGAGGGCCTCAAACAACAACAGAGATTGCTGTAAAAATACCAAATAAAATGAACGCAAGAGAGAGTTTCTGTGTTTGCAGGTGTAGACCTAGACCTTACACAGAAACAGCTGCACCCCACTACAAGTCCAATAGCAGAGAAAGTCTGGCTGAGCTCCATACCAAGGATGGACAAAACTTATGTTAGAATCAAGCTGATAAAAATAGATTTCTTTCCAGAGGAATGCAATTTTCCAAAGGTTTGTTACTTAGCCAAATTTAGGTAGATTCTCAAGACGATGCAAATAGCACCTTCCTGCCAAATTTCAAATATCTACTCTGAAGCATGAGGGCACTAGAGCTTTCCAAAGAAAACGTTACCAGAATTAAGCCCAGGAAAGCTACTGTATTTTCCACTGGCCTCACTCTCAGGAAGAGCTGGGCTATTTTGGCTCCAATTTTTAAGAACAGGCTAAGGAAGAAACTGGATGCTGAAAATGTAAGTTTAAAGAATTAGATGTGGCAAACCTATAAGCAGCTAAGAGCAGTGTGTTACAACAGAAAGCATCAGGATTTGTTGTATAGGTTGCCCTATTAAGTCCTTCAGTTATTGTTATTCCTCTTAACATAATCTACTTCTATGTGCTATATACTTTTTGGTCAACAAGTAAAAAAGTCATATTATCAAAATGGTAGTTCTACTGCATTTCTATTCCTTTCTTCTTGTAGCATCTACAAAGTCTTAATGGCTTTCCAAACGCAAAAGTACACACCAACAACAAATAACCCACACCTTTACTAACTGTTGCATTACTTTTAGTTGAATTTGGAGACACAACAAAGCAATACCCATATGTGGTCCATTTAATATAGCCGATAATTCAGAAATGAATATACTGACATAAAATCAAGTTTAAAATAAACTTGGCATATTTTCTTGCAGTATTGACTAACTCAGCTAAGCTAGCCCAATTAAATTCAAGAATACTGCCTTTGATGGTAAAAGAGTTCATTAGAATTCAATCAATTTGAAAATGATTATGGGAGAGCTACAACAGTACCACCACAGTGGGACTCCAAATCACTCAGGGAAAATGCTCCTGTCCTGAAACTTCCTTTTTCCTGCTATTTCTACAAGATCAAAAAGGCCTAAGTGAGTATTAACTCAGCAATTACATCTGAAACATCAAATGTCACGACACATCTGAAATCAAAATTATGACAGCTTTTAACTGTATAAATGAAGACAAAACATGGATAGCGCCTGAACAAAGTAGACCTATCCCACTTCTGTCAGTCTCATTGCCAGGGGAATCCTCCTCTTGCAATTGGTCCTTATCTTCTGCTTTTGGCACCGCTCTACAAACCTTTGCAAGTCCTAGGACTGTGCAGTGACTGTAACCAGGAGAATAAAGGATGGATTAAGCAAAGTGCAGAGTGGATGTTTTGCCCATTGATATTTTTAAGAATTTTTCTTTTTAAAAAAATTACCAGGTTGTTTGTATACTGTATATCTCATCACAGGTTAATATTTTTGTATTTGATTTCATACCCTGCAGACGCACATTCCATTGCAGTGTTTGCTATAGTTACTGAAAGAACAAGTTGGAACAGCTCATCAGTGAAAACTCATTTTTATGCTTCCTCTTCAGTGACTTGCTAATTAAGGGTTTGTGAGAGTATACAGTAATATTAAAACTCTGAAAGTGCTTGGGAATTTACTCATGGCAAGTGAATATGATGGCTTATAGATCCCAGGAAAATCTATGTAATGGTAATTTAGTCAGCCAAGAGAAGGAGGAGATGGTTCAAGTTTCCCTGTCCTTTTCCAAGGAGCGACATCTGCCCAACAGGGTGGGACCAGACCTAGAGGATTCTTGCAAATTAGGAACAGCATTCACAACGAAGAATATTATCTTCCCTTTTAAAATGGCACAATCACCATATAACCATAAATTCACAAAGCAAACTGCATCCATCCCCTCCCCCCTCAAACACACACATACTCCATTTTATTGAAAGGTGAACTCCATACCAATCGAGGAGTTTAGGGGTTTAACTTGCTTTAAAAACGCAGGCTTTCTGCTCGGCGCTGATGCATCGCACTCCACACACAGCCACACATACTTCTGGCCCAGAAACCAAAGAGGCGCTCGCAGCCGGGCATTCACTGCCCGGCTCTGCCCCATCCCCGGCATCGCGGTGGGAGGTGGCAGCAGCCGAGCTCCTCCCCCCCCCCGGGCGCAGCCACCGCCCCGCAGGGAGACCTACCGAGAGCGAGGAGCAGCGGCGGCAGTGCCGCGCCCGCTGAACCCATGGCGCGGTGCGGAGACCAGGCCGATACCGCTCCGGAGCTGGCCACTTCCCAGCGCGGCACTGAGCGCCACCTGCTCTTCGCCGCCCAGAAATACCCCTCCTCCTCCCCGCCCCTGCGCGCCGCGGGCGCGGAGCGGCCGGAGGCAGCTCCCCCTCACCTCGCCTCGCGATGCTCGCCGCCGGGGTCCCGGCGGTTCCTTGGAGACTCTGCAGCCGGGTTGTCCCCCTCGATTCTCCCCCAGTTTCAGTCCCTAGAGGAGACACCGGCGCACGCCTCGGCTGGCGCTGCCCACGGGTGCGTGCCCGCTCCTCGTCGCTGCGCTGGAAGGAGAGCTCCGGAGCGAGGACTTGCCGCCGGGACTGCAGGAACCGCCGCTTCAGCCCTGGACAATGCTTTGGAAGTGTGGAAGTACCCTGAGACAATGCTTTGGAAGGGTGGGGATGCCTCCTTTCGAGTTTTGGAATCTGAAAATATAGAATCGTGGTAAAACGTGGATTTATGTAACAGCGTAGAGTGTCTGTCTTCCTCGAGTATTAAATTGCATATTCAATGACATTAAGTCTGTATCTTCTCCTTTAAATTAAATTCTTGCAGAATATGCCCTCAACTATGCAGGAGTGCAACAGGATCCAGGAGCCTTGACACACAACTGATCCAAAGTTGGCAATGATGGTGAGGAAGTATTGCCTATGCAAAATACTGCCTACGTTGGCTTAGGCGCCAGGCCAATATCCAGGGACACAATGTGAATCGAAGCCAGTAAAAATAGGGAGGTGACGATTTCAACTTGCAAAGAAATCAGAAAGCAGTGCAAAGTGCAGGGTACCTGTGTGCTGTGCAGCTTTCAGCCTATCTAGCCTTGTCAGCACTGTTTGAATACTGTATATTCAGAGTATTTGAGAAACATTCTTTTTCTCCATCCCACAGTTCTGGTATATACCAAAATCTGTGGCGCTACTTTTTCATATTGGATGTATTCTATTTTGTAACAATGATTTTTGGTATATAATTTTGAACTTCCTGGCATTAACATTGTGGAATGAAAAATACAGTTTGTCTGGAAAATTGAAATAGAAATGCTTCCTTCCTTACCCCTTCTCATCATCTAGGTCATGGTCTTTTTGGTGTGACACAGACTGTAGCTTTTATTTCAGGAGTGCTATAAAAATGTGTGGTCTCTCAGTTTCTTATTTCTTTTTAACATTCTGAATCTGAATTGTAAGTTAAAATGAAGAAGCCTGTTAACAGGTGGGATTGTTCAACAGGTATTTATTTGGACACTGATTCTTTATGGACATTGTGTAGTTCAAGAAAGCTCCATCAGAACATTAAAATCATTGATGGAAGTACATCAGGGACCTGTCACTGTATAACTCACATATTGATTTCTTTCATGTATTTACTCTTTTAGGACACACAGTCGTGTTACTCATCCTAACATATGAACTTGCACATGGACTCACTGTTTGTGAGCACTTCCCAAGACACCATCACTTCCGACCTCTGAAGCGTTCCCTCTGAGCACTTGGTTGATCATTTACCAGGAATGACTCGTGTCTCTCAGAGCAGTCCCTGGGTTTCCTCTTCGTGGTGTCACAGAAGCCCTGCAAACAGATACTTCAAGGTACAGCTACCTAAGGCAGAAACGTCAGCTTCAGTACCAAGTGCGATCCAGTGACCAGTAGGCAAATTGTGATCGGGAGAGCAGTTCTAGCCGCTTCTCTTCCCATCTGCGCTGAGTGTATAAGTATGTGTGCAGCTCTGGGACAAGGAGGAAAATCTGTACTTCCACAAGGAAGAAGAAAACCACTAATTAATGGATATTAGTGAAAGGACAATAACAAAAAAAATCCACAGCATAGAGAAAAATGGTTTCTTAATAGACGAAATAAACCTAGAATCCCCCTCTGCCCCACCCTAAAATAACCTCCACAGACTAAGATGTCTCAGTTTCCTAAGAAACAATGTCTTTGATTCAGTTACATCATTCTAATTATAAATATACCCTAAGGTTAGGAAACTTTCTTCCTCATCCAGACACAATGTTGAAAAATAGTTTCTCACACACAAAGGCTGTCTCCCAGGGTGTTGCTTCTCAGACTTAACATTTGTCTGTATCTACAAATAATAGGTCATAGGAGAATAAATACTGTGTGAATTATTTTATTCTTTAACAATATTCCCTTAGATGAATACTTTTGTTTTAAATAGATTAAAGGCATTTGATAACAACCCTCTCATATAATCCTGAACTATATACTGCATATTATAGAAAAACAGATTTTCTATATTGTGCAGTATTTCACCTTTTTGACTCTCTTCAACTATTTTATACATATTGTACTGTCCTGGTTTCGGCTGGGATAGAGTTAATTTTCTTTTTAGTAGCTGGTACAGTGCTGTGTTTTGGATTTAGTGTGAGAATGATGTTGATAACACACTGAGGTTTTAGTTGTTGCTAAGTAGCGCTTATCTTAAGTTAAGGATTTTTCAGTTTCCCATGCTCTGCCAGCAAGCAGGTGCACAAGAAGCTGGGAAGGAGCATAGCTGGGACAGCTGACCCGAACTAGCCAAAGGGATATTCCATACCATGGAATGTCATGCCCAGCATATAAACTGGGGGGAGTTGGCCGGGAGGGGCGGATCGCTGCTGGGGCATCGGTCAGCGGGTGGTGAGCAATTGCATTGTGCATCACTTGTCTTTTCTTGGGTGTTATTTCTCTTTTTTTTGTTATATTCCTTTTCATTACTATTAGTAGTAGTAGTAGTAGTAGTAGTAGTGTATTTTATTTTACTTTAGTTATTAAACTGTTCTTATCTCAACCCATGAGTTTCACTTTTTTTCCCTTTCCTCATCCCCATCCCACTGGGAGGGGAGAGGGGGAAGCGGCTGCGTGGTGCTTAGTTGCTGGCTGGGGTTAAACCATGACATATACTTATTCAGAAAAATTATTCCTTATTATAGTTCACCTACACTGATAAAAAAAATCATCCAGAGAACAGTTTGGTTAGTGCTCTTTATCTTTGGAATTTAAAATGGGGCCTGATATACGCCCTATGCTCTATGTGTCTTTGTTGTTTAATGATGTATTTTATAGCACCCTGTTGTTTCTGCTTGTCAGTGATCACAGGGACACTTGCCAAAAACGCCATATCTGTCTGAGCTGGTTTGCAAAGTTTCAGGCTTGGTTCTGTGCAAATATGGATTACTTGCACATTAGAAGAATCTATTTTGTTGGCAAGTGCCAAATGAACTTTCTTCTTCACAGTAAGGATTGTGGGAAGCAAGTAGCTTGATCAGTTCCACTACAAAAAGATCACTATAATTTTTGCATTTTGAAGAAAAATGAAAAGTTGGAGAGGGAAGGCGCTGAGCAGATATTTGTTTTTTAAAAGAAATTCTGGTGAACACATACTTAATAATCAGTTTTATTGTGTGATTTTACAACTAATGTATGTTATCCTAGCTTTTTAATGTGATGATATAATGTAAAATTAATGCCAACCTTCTCAGAAAAACATTCAGGTATTTCCATTTTTGTCATTTGTGAGGGGTGGCCACAGAATCAGAGTTTCTGTGGTATGCAAAACTGAGGAGTTTTTTGTTAATGTATTTCTGGGAGGGGCTCTTGCAAAGGTGATGTAATTTGCACACAGGGAGGCCAAGGTGTATGGCTCCATGTCACTCCTTTGATGTGATTTGTCTGAAGATGTTAGAGGGAAGGGCTACCAAGTATCAGTTATTATTTTTGCAGACACGATGTCTGTAACAAAAATGTTACATTAAGGGCTCCACTGATGGAAAAAAGAATAAGCTATCAAAAAAAAATCAAATCTAAAAAGGATATGTTAAAATTAGCTGTGGGGATGTAGTTTTGACCTTAGTAATAATTCAGTTTCGGTATTAAACTGAAAAAGGTCAAAAAAAACACAAATGAGATTTTAGGAATTATTTAGGCAATGAGTAGAGAATAAACCAGCACTTGGCTATGCTACTGTCCAAAACATACATTTTTAACACTTTGTGCAATTTTGGTTCATTCATCTCAAAGTGCTACAGTAGAACTAGAAAAAGTTGAGACAGAGTAAGGAAGGTGGGGAATGGCCTCAATACAAAGGCTAATTAAGTAAATTAGGACTCTCTGCTCTGGAAAAGGGATGTCTTAAAAGAAAATAGTAAATATATACTAGAAGGGGCATGGATCAGGCTGATGGGGTCAGTTGTACATTGTTTTTTACAATACATGAGTTAAGGCTGTCTGATGAAGCTACCATGTAGCAAGATCAGCACAAACAAAAGAAGGTTCTCCTAGCGTGCACACAGGTGCAGACCTCGGTGCCGCGGAGTGGCAGACGTTTAAAGTTAACCTTGGTTCCCAATCAAGGTCAGGGAAGAGAAATCTGCTACTAAACACATCGAAACCTTCCCAGCCTATGAAGACCTTGAGCTGCAAAAAGGCTGGAGGCTGGAAGAGTGCTTGTGGGAAGCTGGTCATCTGCTTGCTTTGGTCTTATGCTTTTCCCTTGGTATCTGCTTTGACTGACATCAGAGACGGGACTTGGTACTGCATAGACCTTTGGTCTGACCCAATATTGGTTCTTTTATGTGTTTCTGCTATTGGGCTAATTTATAGTTTTCAATTGATTTAATTATAATGAATAATCAGGAAGACAGACTTCTTTTAGTATGTATAAGAATTGGTTATTTTTAGTATTTAGCTCCTTTTATGATTTAATTCCAAGCCATTATTGAGAATATCATGGTTGATTTGACTTTAATAGGTATATTTCTGTATTCTTAATATTGTATTATTAACAAGATAATTGCTTTCAAGAGGGATTCCCCTCTTGGGAATCTGCATAGAGGGCAGAAGATTAGTGACAGTTGAAAATATCCTATGGTCTTGCTTCCCTTTTTGAAAGTAACTGCATGTAAATGGTGGACAGCTAATTCAGGCAGGAAGACTCCCTCTATGTAGGTTTCAGAAATACCTACGCTGTTGAAGGGAAAAGCAGTCATTTAGTTCAGGAGGACTGGTGTGTCAGACACCTAAAGTAGCATGTAATATGTAGAGTAATGTGTAAAGTAGTACGGTGTATTGGGTTTGTGTGGCAAGGTTTTGGTAGTGGGGGCGGGGGGCTACAGGGGTGGCTTCTGTGAGAAGCTGCTAGAAGCTTCCCCTATGTCCGATAGAGCCAGTGCCAGCCGGCTCCAAGATGGACCTGCTGCTGGCCAAGGCTGAGCCCATCAGCAACGGTGGTAGCGCCTCTGGGATAACATATTTAAGAAAGGGAAAAGAAGTTACAGGGGAGTAGCAGTTGCAGCCAGAGAGAGCGGAGTGAGAAGATGTGAGAGGAACAACTCTGCAGACACCAAGGTCAGTGAAGAAGGAGGGGGAGGAGGTGCTCCAGGCGCCGGAGCAGAGAGAGATTCCCCTGCAGCCCGTGGTGAAGACCATGGTGAGGCAGGCTGTCCCCCTGCAGCCCATGGAGGTCCACGGTGGAGCAAATATCCACCTGCAGCCCGTGGAGGACCCCACGCCGGAGCAGGTGGATGTGCCCGAAGGAGGCTGTGACCCCGTGGGAAGCCCGCGCTGGAGCAGGCTCCTGGCAGGACCTGCGGACCCGTGGCCCCGTGGAGAGAGGAGCCCACGCTGAAGCAGGTTTACTGGCAGGGCTTGTGACCCCATGGGGGACCCACGCTGGAGCAGTCTGTTCCTGAAGGACTGCACCCCGTGGAAGGGACCCATGCTGGAGCAGTTTGTGAAGAACTGTAGCCCGTGGGAAGGACTCACGTTGGAGAAGTTCGTGAAGGACTGTCTCCCGTGGGAGGGACCCCATGCTGGAGCAGGGGAAGAGTGTGAGGAGTCCTCCCCCTGAGGAGGAAGGAGCGGCAGAAACAACGTGTGATGAACTGACCCAAACCCCCCTTCCCCATCCCCCTGTGCTGCTCAGGGGGGGAGGAGGTATAGAGAATCAGGAGTAAAGTTAAGCCCGGGAAGAAGGGAGGGGTGGGGGGAAGGTGTTTTTAAGATTTGATTTTATTTCTCATTATCCTGCTCTAATTTGACTAGCAATAAATTAAACTAATTTTTCCCCGAGTCGAGTCTGTTTTGCCCATGACGGTAATTGGTAAGTGATCTCCCTGTCCTTATCTTGACCCATGAGCCTTTCGTTTTATTTTCCCTCCCCTGTCCAGCTGAGGAGGGGAGTGATAGAGCGGCTTTGGTGGGCACCTGGCATCCAGCCAGGGTCAACCCACCATATACGGGGCAAGCCCCCTCCCCAGGCACACACACATGCACACCCCATATGAGGCAAACTGAGCCCCACGTTAGCACTGTTCCTGAGCTTAGTGTTCGCAGTTGAAAAGTCACAAAGTACAGCAGTTAATGGATCACGTCTGCAATAGGCAACATGTTCTTTCTGTCTAGCTCTTTGGCCGAGCTTTTAAACCAAAGCAAGTCTGGACTCAGTCTCCTCTTTGCCCGGCCACACATTCCCAACTCCACCTCTTGTGGTGGCACTAGCACTTGTACAAGGGCTTAACGAGGCAGTCAGGGGGTTGGTGTGGCTGAAAACTAACACACACACACAGAGACACAAAGGACTTTACAGATGGGTTAATTCTGACAAAAGGCAAATCAATTTAAAATGTGTGGAGTTGCCTCCTTTACCTCCCCATGCATCTCAAACCCTCTTGAGAATCATCCAAATCCACTTTGGGAAGCTGATTTTCTTACACGGTGATCAAGAGCAACCGATCTTGTTACACAATCCAGCCTAGAGCAAAAATTTTAAACCAAGTAATCTGTTTTCCACAAAAAATGTTAAAAATGAACAGAAAAGGGCTAATAGGGATGACAAATGTTTGAAAGTCCAGCTGGGTCAGCATGCACTTGATTTCTTAACCAGATGATATGAATCTTGGAGCAAACTAAACAGGATTGAATAGTGAAGAAGTCAGGATTTTAGGGAGAAAACACAGAAGCCGTAGTTTAATGCTCCTTTTCACTACAGGCAAAGACAAGTATACCAGTGTTTTGATCTGAAGAGCAGTCCTGCAGGAATAATATTCATATCCTTTAAAGTGAGGCTCTCCTCTGAAAAATAAATATGAAACTGATATTCAAGACAGGGTTCAAAGTAAAACCCTCAAAAGGCATGTAGTGTGGGTGGGCGTCATGTCCTCAGCAATAGCTGTATCACTCTCCAGTCCTGCTCCTGATGCACAGCACTGCTTCCTACTCTAGACGTACCAGCACACATTTACCTATTACATGCTGTTTTGACTGAACTATGTCCTACCTAGCACGGAGTATATACATATTTTTACCAATTTCTCTTTCCAGGTGAGCAAAGCTTGTGCCTGTCACAGGGAAATTATATTCATGGGAAATAAGGTAGCCAGTAATGTTCCCATTCACCTGTGATCCCCAAAAGTGAGGCCTGATATGGGAGGCTGCTAATGCAGCCTACGTAATTTCATGCTCTCTAGAGCAGCCGGTGTGCTCCCCCAGCAGCTTCAGCCCATTTACCAAAGCATTAACCTTAATACAGCTCCAATAACCACTTGAGCTCATAACAATAGTGGGTATCTTCCAAATATTTCTCAGACAGGAGTTATAAGTACATGATGAGAAGACGAGAACTTCCATCTCCTCAGAATATGCCTTTATTTACATTTTTGACCATTTTTATTTTGAAAACATAGTAGTTGTTTTCTGGTTTGTGGAATTAAAACCTATTCATGCTTCCTTTTTATTTGTCTGTCACAAAGAGTTGCTCAAGCATTTGGTAGGCATTTTTTAACCAAACCTGACTCCCTTAAATATTCCCAATGAATCACATATGAATTTTAAATGAATAAGGTGAGATGAATTTAAGTCTTAATGCACTGCTTTTTTGTTGTTGGTTTTTTTTTTTTTTCTTATATTGTTTGCAGCTTAAACCTGTTAAGCTAATAAAAAATAATACTGAATATCCAAAAAAATACTTTTTGGTATATTCATAACTAACTGCTGAATTGGACCTATTCTCAACTGATCATTTGCTAAATTATCTACCATTAGCTACTGAACCTTGAGTTAAAGATGAAATATCAGGCAGGAGGGTGGGGGGAAAATGTGGTAACAGGATCAAGTGTCATCTAGTTGACCAGATGTACAAAAGTGTTCCTTATCAGATTGCAGAAATCTTACCCATCCTATAAGAAAAATTCTCTTGGGTGGCAAGCAGGCCAGCCCTCAATAACTGGAA
>NW_026114136.1:0-41443 GCF_018139145.2 Gymnogyps californianus | reverse complement strand
ATGTCTGACAATCCTTGAAAATGTGTTGGTCACACTAGAAAATTCACACTAGAAAATGTGAGATTGTTTACATGAAAGCAATTCTGAGGTTTTACCAGTTCTGTGCCTGGGCAGATGGTCCAGTAAGAAAAGTATCAAAAAGAACAAAAGGCTCATATGAGAGACCTTGCAGTAGGGCACTGGCTGGGAGATGGGAAAAAGAATGATTCTGCCCATGTGTAGCACAGAAATTACTTTATGTTTGCATTTTGCTTGTTCCTCTCTAACCAACCAAGCTGTCCCAAAGCTATGTTCGAAGGGTGTGTTCCTACCTTCCTTCTCCTCCACTGCAACAGTAGTTTAGGGACTCCTCACCCAAGCACTCCTCTCATGCAATTACTCTAATCCTGTGTTTCTTTGTATTGCTGGTACAAATGCTCTGTCCTGTAACCTCAACCAGTGAAATGATCTAGATGATAGATTGAAAAGCACCTCTCCTCCCATGCCCCAGTCCCTCTTTCCTTTTCTCTCAGTTTCTTTCCTTTTCTTTCCTTGAATATTTTTAATTCGTATTTTTTCAGTGACATGTGATATAGAATGGTCTTCAACTTCCATAGCATCAAACCTGGGGGGAGCGGCGGGGGGGGGGGGGGGGGGGCAGGGGGTGAGGCACCTTTACAAACTGCAGTGAAAAATAGTAGAGGTCATTACACAGGATTCCAGCCTTTTGGGGAAACAGTTTAAAAGTGTAATTTTTAGGTGTCCCATGCCCCACATCAACACTGAGAACGTGTTATTTTCTCAAAAGGTACAACTAGTCGAGGTGACTGAACACCATGACAGCATAGGCTCATTTTTTCTATTGTGAATTTTCCACTGATGTGGCTAAACTGTTGACTTACAGGAGGAGTTGCAGAAACCGTGCATAGGATGTGTGGCAAACACATGAATGATAATTTATAAATAAGTAGAATGGGTCTGCAGCAAGAAAGAATGCATGCAAGGCCTACATAGGGGATTCCTAAACTCTGTTTGCACAGTGGCAGTAGCTGGGCATGAAGTGTGTTCTTGTCTTCCTTCCCCTACTCTTCTACATACATCCTCCCTTCCACAACCCAGACTCTTATTATACATCCTCATCCTCCTACCTGATACTACACACAAACTGGGATCCCAGTCTGTTCCCTACCTCCTTACAACATATCTTTAGCTCTACAAAAAAGAACCCTAACTGCATCCTGTCAGAGTTCTGTTTCACTCTGCTTTGGCCTTGATCCTGCACTCTCAGCCAGCACTCAGAGTCTCTGCACTGACTGAACTCATGGAACAGACCGGGAAATGGGGAGCTGGTGGTCCAGATGCAGAGTCCTGCAAGCTATAGTTGATCAGCTGATGGGTGGTAGCTGCCTGTGTGAAGGCTCTCTTCAGCCATGTGATAAGCAAACTAATTACTTGCATGGAGGCACTTTATCCTGCAGTTCAGGTGGGGAGGAGGTAGCATTTGAACAGAACCAACTGCAAGCAAAACTGAGTCACTGCTATGACAGAATCATAGAACAGCCCAGGATGGAAGGGACCTCAAAAGATCATCTGGTCCAACCCTTAATGCTATGTCTCATTTTGAAGTAGTTCACTGTTGGGAAATTTTTATGATATCCCTCGAGGCAAATTAAACACACATTTGTGCTTAAATATAAAAGAAAAATTTAATGAACAATGCATTGGGCAGAGTCCTACCACAATAAGCGGTTCTACAAGGAGTCTGC
Organism: Gymnogyps californianus; assembly: GCF_018139145.2. Lineage (NCBI taxonomy): Eukaryota > Metazoa > Chordata > Aves > Accipitriformes > Cathartidae > Gymnogyps > Gymnogyps californianus. The sequence continues at coordinate 39,698 of NW_026114136.1, read as the reverse complement.
AAAGATGCGTCACAAGCAGATTCCTTATATACACTTGCACCAGCACCAATCCCGAGAGCGGTTGCATGGGGCACCTCAGCCCAGCCCTGGGTCCATCCCCCAGCCCAGCTCTGCTGCCCAAAGGTGGCTCCTGAGCCTTGAATTTCAGGATGGTCTACAAGACAATGCTGAGGCTGTTTCTTATCTCATCACCAAGAGAAACTTCACTCCCTTGCAGGGAGTCTGTCTCTGGCATTCCTGCTTCCAGCCAATTTAACCCCTTCTTGCAGTTGGGCCTTCTTGCCCTCCATGCCAGATCATTCCTTGGTCACAAATTACCACTGCTGAGCAGTTACAACTTGAATTTCCCCTTCATCACATAGTGCTAATAGTACACATCACTTCTTCACCAACTGCTCTGTATGAGTTTGCGCTACTTATGAACTTTGAGAGCAGAGAATCTATAGAGAAGTCATTAAATGCTACTGAAGGACAAAATCCGTGAAAGTGCTTAGCACCTTTCCATTTCTGGCCTTCGCAAATAAGCTGGATCTACTAGAATCAGCAATATTTTTCAAGAAACTTCTCAATGCAAAGGACAAGAAACTGAAAAAACTTCATAAGAAATAGACAAAAATATCTGATGCTGGATTAACTGTACTTGAAATTGTGAAGCCCTGCTAAAATTAGTTCCTGTTGTGTGCATTTTTCATCTGTTGAGAAGTTTGTCATTAAAAGATTAAGGATGTAATAGAAATTTTTGTAAATACTCCCCAGTGCAAAGTACTACATCAGTTGCATAAAAGAGACATTACAGAATGATATCAGAGATTAGTGTTACATGGTGTCTCACCCAGGTGAACATGGTGTTTGGTGAGCTCTACAGTATAGCTCCTTGTTGGACCCTTCTTGTGTTATTCCTGGCACATGAGCAGAAGAAAAGGAGCTCCAGCCTGGAAAGAATAGAATTTTCCTTCCTTATCCAGCTCTTCAGTGAATCAATGGGACTTGCATGAGAAAGTAACCATCTATTTTCTGAAACCTGTTAATGATACACAGACAAAAATACACACTCTTTAGCTGTGTGACTGCCTGGGCAAACTGACTTGACAAAATAAGCCAAGAAGGTTTCATTGCAACATAGATAAAATTTCTACTATATAAATCAGGTTAAACTGTAAAGCACTGAGTTTTTTTAACTTGACCTTTTCCCCTTCATGTTTCAGAATATAAAAATACTTGCAATACAGCATATATGGCAACTAAAAAGTTAAAATCCAAGACTATGAGAAGAGACTCTAAAATTATTAATAGCTGCAGTTATACTAAATAATACTAATTATCACAGAAGCACCATGAAAGGATGCAGAGGCAGAATGGTGAAAGATTCACAGCAACTGAGAATTTAACTTGAGCCTTCATTTTCTCTGTTCCAGATGTTTTCAAATTTGTCCCTACTTGTGACAGGTACTTTCCTGAGAGCACATAAAGTACAGAAAGATGTCAATTGCATTTCATTAAAACACATTTTTGTCTTAACTTTGTCAGGGACTTGACTTATCAAAACTGACCATGAAAATCTGTTTTTGAGATTTTTATTTATTTACTTTTTTTAAGCAAACATCTTTTTAAAGCAAAAGCAGCCTGACCACCTCTGGTATGACTTGGGCAATAGCTACCAAACGTAGGTCTGATCTTGCACTTTTTAATTCAATGCTAAGGAAAAGACTGAAGAGCTGTCGATAAGAAATCACGTTACATTAACAGAGTCTAAATTGCTCTGATCTGAAACCTTTTCTTCAGAGGTTTAAGGAGGAGATTTTGAAGGGTAAAGGCCCTTTGCTACTCACTTCCCAGAGAAAGCTCATGGTAACTGAGCTAGGTGATACCTGAAGAGGCACAGACATCATCTTTGAGTCCTCTGTGCCCCGGTGAGCTAGAGCAAAAGGGCAAACAGCGAGAGCAGGACCTTGCCTGGAGCTGAGATGCTTTTTAGGAAACATGGCTTTCTATTTTGCTTCTCTGCACTAAAAGCAGATGAAACTTGAAGAGCTGGTGGGGGTTTGACATGCGAGAGGGCAGGAAAGGAGGGTGTTACGTTTGAGTGCAAAAGCATGGGGTGTCCAGAGAGACCCTCCCCTCTCCCTCCCATGGGGTTTGCACAATTCCTGGAGAGGTATTGGCATGTTCTTGCACATTTGTTCCCTTCCCAGGCGGAGGCAGGGAAGGATGTGTAGAGGAGAAAGGGAAGTCAGGGGTGTTTTGCTAAAGCTGTCTGTTCCTCTTGCTTTTCCACTTCCTCCTCCTCCTCCTGGTATCAGCAGCTGGGGGGGAATGCTGAGGGGGAAGCTGGGCTAGTGGATAATCCCCTGCCCAACCATTTACACTAGGGTATATGGGGGGAGGAAACTGAAGTGACTTCTTCCTTGAAAAAGTTGTTTCCTCCCTTGCTTCCTGCCCAATCTCCCCTTCCCCCAGTGCAGGCTCCCTCTGTTCTCTTCTCCCTGGGTGACAGGATGCTGCTGACACAGCAGCTACTAAGATGGCCACCTCCATACTCCCAGGCTTGCGCTGGCTCCAGCCAGCCCTGGTGCCCTCCCTGACAGGCTAAGGCCCAGCAGGGAGGCATGGAGCAAGGCAGAGCCCCATGAGCCAATGGCGGGGGAAGGCAGGGCATGCCCACTGATGAGGGGGGGAGGGGGGCTGGGGAGCACAACCTCATGAGGGGAGGCAAAAGGCTGCCAGGGCTCCTCTCCCCACACGAACTGCCCCTGCCCAGCTCCTGTGTCCTGGTTTCAGCTGGGACAGAGTTAACTCTCTTCTTAGTAGCTGGTACAGTGCTGGGTTTTGGATTTAGTGTGAGAATGATGTTGATAACACTCCGATGTTTTAGTTGTTGCTAAGTAGTGCTTCTCTTAAGCCAAGGACTTTTCAGTTTCCCATGCTCTGCCAGCAAGCAGGTGTGCAAGAAGCTGGGAGGGAGCATAGCCGGGGCAGCTGACCCGAACTAGCCAAAGGGGTATTCCATACCATGGAACATCATGCCCAGTATATAAACAGGGGGGAGTTGGCCAGGAGGGGTGGATCGCTGCTCTGGCATCTGTCAGCAGGTGGTGAGCAATTGCATTGTGCATCACTGGTTTTTTTTTTTCTCCCCCCCCTTCTTTTGTTATATTCCTTTTCATTACTATTATTATTATTATTATAGTTCATTATTACTATTGTTAGTATTATATTTTACTTTAGTTATTAAACTGTTCTTATCTCAGCCCACGAGTTCTGCCTTCTTTCCCGATTCTCCTCCCCATCCCACCGGGAGCAGGAGGGGACGGGACGGGGAGTGAGGGAGTGGCTGTGTGGTGCTTGGCTGCTGGCTGGGGTTAAACCACGACAGTCCTTTTTTGGCGCCCAACGTGGGGCATAAAGGGTTGAGATAACAACAGATCTGACCAGTGCTTGTTAAAACAAATTTGTTATAAGCATTCATTGTATTAGTTTAGTAGTCGCTGGTCACAATGTTGGTTTATTGGCTCTTAGAGTTGTGGCGTTCGTTCTTAGAGTTGTGTTATGTATCACCTCACTTGCCGTATATAGTCCCTGTGCTGCTGCTTATCACCCATAAGGTGAGGTGGATGAAGGTTTTCGCTTTGCTGTACTATGTAACACTGGTTTATGGTACGATAAAATTATCGGTTGTGGGACTAATTCGGTATTTGTACTCAGCGTTGCCGTTATCTCCGTACTTCGGGAGCTATCTAGCGGAAACTATTAATAATTACACCCTTTACCTTTTCTCCTCAGAGAGCCAATCTATGGGGGAGACACCTTCCTTCACCTTCCCCTCCTCCTCCAGGCTAATTACAGTAGTGTTTGAGAATTTTGAAAATTTTGAATATCTTTGGAATGTTGAAACTAACATGGTCCTATAGCTAGGAACTAGCTTGTTCCTGAATGTGGTTCAGGTCTTGTTCAGGGTTAAACAACTATTTAAGAGGATCACCCGGAGATCTGCCCCAAGGCTGCAGAGTTATGAGTGGCAGGGTGTGTGGGGTAGCATGAGTAAATGCCTAGGACGGTGGGGACCTCCAGTGTTTTGGAACTTCACCCTTGAACAAGTGCAGAATCCTGAAAAACTAGTAGAACATTTGGAAAAAGTATGCTGTCACCCCGACAATTCCAGGGAGACACAAATCACTGCAATGTGCTGGGGCCTGGCTCATGCCTACTGAGCCCTGTTTAACACTGTTCAGTACCCTCAAGGGGAAGAGAAGGTCTCTGGATCTGACAACAAGATGACAGCCACTGCAGCCCCTCCAGCCCCGGCGACAGGCACTGCAGCCCCTCCGACCCCAGCAACAGACGCTGCAGCCTCTCCGGCCCCGGCAACAGGCACTATGGTTACTGCAACCCCCATGACAGGCACTGCAGCTGAACCAGAGAACCAACCCATGCCGATATCAGTTGCCCCTGTACAGAAGAAGAAATATACAAAAAAACCAGCTCGCTTAGCGAAGGATGAAGGTGAACCAGGGCCATCACGAGAACAGGAGGAAGAGGCAGAACCGGAGATAATCACCCGATCCCTATCCCCGAGTGAGCTGCGAGATATGCGAAAAGACTTCAGCCGTCATCCAGGCGAGCACATTATCACCTGGCTGCTCCGATGCTGGGATAACGGGGCAAGTAGCTTGGAATTAGAGGGTAAGGAGGCCAAGCAGTTGGGATCCCTTTCTAGGGAAGGGGGCATTGACAAGGCAATTGGAAAAAAGCCACAAGCCCTCAGCCTCTGGAGGTGACTTCTATCGGGCGTGAGGGAAAGGTACCCCTTCAAGGAAGATGTTGTATGTCACCCAGGCAAGTGGACCACCATGGAGAGAGGTATCCAGTACCTGAGGGAATTAGCCGTGCGGGAGATGGTTTATTATGACCCAGACGATGGGCAGTTACCCACAGATCCAGATGAAGTCCAATGTGCACGACCCATGTGGCGGAAGTTTGTATGAAGCTCACCATCGTCCTATGCCAATGCATTGGCAGTAATGGACTGGAAAGACGATGAGGGACCAACAGTGGATGAATTGGCTCGCCGACTTTGGCAATACGAAGAAAGTCTCACTTCCTCCCTCGTCGCGGCTGTGGAGAAACTGCCAGACATACTAGCCGAGAAACTGTCCCAAGAGTTCCAGCGATTTGAGGATAAGTTCTGCCTCCCACCTGTATGGACCAATATCTCAGCTATTAGGAATAAGTGTCCCTCTGCTCAAGAGAGAGGAGAGAGAAGGTACACACCATGGGGTACCCTGTGGTCTTACCTGCGTGACCACGGAGAGGATATGAAGAAGTGGGATGGAAAACCTACCTTGGTCCTAGATGCACGGGTATGTGAATTGCAAGGAAAAACAACCACAAATGAGGGTTCTTCCAGGAAAATGGTTGCTTCAGGCTCCAGTGAGCACTGTGAGCAGCGTGGCCGACAGAGTGGAAGGGCTGATCTTACTCCTGATCCTGTGAGAAGGAATTCTAATCCATTTTTACAAGAAGTGAGTGGAGAATCTTATGACCAGGACTAGAGGGGCCCTGCCTCCAGCCAGGCGGAGGAGAGGGACAACCGGGTTTATTGGACTGTGTGGATCTGATGGCCTGGCACATCACACCCATAGGAGTATAAGGCTCTAGTGGACACCAGTGCACAGTGTACTCTAATGCCATCAAGCTATAAAGGGGTAGAACCCATTTGTATTTCTGGTGTGACAGGGGGATCCCAACAGCTAACTGTATTGGAGGCTGAAATAAGCCTAACTGGGAATGAGTGGCAGAAACACCCCATTGTGACTGGCCCAGAGGCTCCATGCATCCTTGGCATAGATTATCTCAGGAGAGGGTATTTCAAGGACCCAAAGGGGTACCGGTGGGCCTTTGGTATAGCTGCCTTGGAGACAAAGGAAATTGAACAGCTGTCCACCTTGCCCGGTCTCTCTGAGGACCCTTCTGTTGTGGGGTTGCTGAGGGTTGAAGAACAACAGGTGCCAATCACTACCACAAGGGTGCACTGGCGGCAATATCGCACCAACTGAGACTCCCTGATTCCCATCCATAAGGTGATTCGTCGACGGGAGAGCCAAGGAGTGATCAGCAGGACTCGCTCACCCTTTAACAGCCCCATATGGCCAGTGCGAAAGTCTAATGGAGAATGGAGACTAACAGTAGACTATCGTGGCCTGAATGAAGTCACGCCGCCGCTGAGTGCTGCTGTGCCAGACATGCTAGAACTTCAATATGAACTGGAGTCAAAGGCAGCCAAGTGGTACGCCACAAGTGATATCGCTAATGCATTTTTCTCAATCCCTTTGGCAGCAGAGTGCCGGCCACAGTTTGCTTTCACTTGGAGGGGCGTCCAGTACACCTGGAATCGACTGCCCCAGGGGTGGAAACACAGCCCCACCATTTGCCATGGACTGATCCAGACTGCACTGGAAAAAGGTGGAGCTCCAGAACACCTGCAATACATTGATGACATCATCGTATGGGGCAACACAGCAGAAGAAGTTTTTGAGAAAGGGGAGAAGATAATTCAAATCCTTCTGAAGGCCAGTTTTGCCATAAAACAGAGTAAGGTGAAGGGACCCAAACAGGAGATTCAGTTTTTAGGAATAAAATGGCAAGATGGACATCGTCATATCCCAATGGATGTGATCAACAAAATAGCAGCTATGTCTCCACTGACTAGTAAACAGGAAACGCAAGCTTTCTTAGGTGTTGTAGGTTTTTGGAGAATGCATATTCCAAATTATAGTCTGACTGTAAGCCCTCTCTATCAAGTGACCCAGAAGAAGAATGATTTTAAATGGGGCCCTGAGCAACAACAAGCCTTTGAACAGATTAAACGGGAGATAGTTCATGCAGTAGCCCTTGGGCCAGTCCGGGCAGGACCAGATGTTAAAAATGTGCTCTACACCACAGCCGGGGAGAATGGCCCTACCTGGAGCCTCTGGCAGAAAGCACCTGGGGAGACCCAAGGCCGACCTCTAGGGTGTTGGAGTCGGGGATATCGAGGATCCGAGGCCCGCTATACTCCAACTGAGAAGGAGATATTAGCAGCATATGAAGGAGTTCGAGCTGCTTCAGAAGTGGTTGGTACTGAAACACAGCTCCTCTTAGCACCCCGACTGCCGGTGCTGGGCTGGATGTTCAAAGGGAAGGTCCCTTCTACACATCATGCAACTGATGCTACATGGAGTAAGTGGGTTGCACTGATCACACAATGAAGTCGAATAGGAAACCCCAGTCGCCCAGGAATTCTGGAAGTGATCACAGACTGGCCAGAAGGCAAAGATTTTGGAATATCGCCAGAGGAGGAGGTAATGCGTGCTGAAGAGGCCCCACTGTATCATAAACTGCCAGAAAAGGAGAGGCAATATGCCCTGTTCACTGATGGGTCCTGTCGCATTGTAGGAAAGCATCGGAGGTGGAAGGCGGCTGTATGGAGTCCTATACGACAAGTTGCAGAAACTGCAGAAGGAGAAGCGTGGAGTCAGTTTGTGTCAGAAGTGTCGAGTCAGTTTGCAGAGGTGAAAGCCATCCAGCTGGCTTTAGACATTGCTGAACGAGAAAAATGGCCAATACTTTATCTCTATACTGACTCATGGATGGTGGCCAATGCCCTGTGGGGGTGGTTGCAGCAATGGAAGCGGAGTAACTGGCAACGCAGAGGTAAACCCATCTGGGCTGCCCCATTGTGGCAAGATATTGCTGCCCAGCTAGAGAACCTTGTTGTGAAAGTACGTCATGTAGATGCCCACATACCTAAGAGCCGGGCCACTGAAGAACATCAAAACAATCAACAGGTAGACAAGGCTGCTAGGATTGAAGTAGCTCAGGTGGATCTGGACTGGCAGCATAAGGGTGAATTATTTCTGGCTCGGTGTGCCCATGACACCTCAGGTCATCAGGGAAGAGATGCAACATATAGATGGGCTCGTGATCAAGGGGTGGACCTGACCATGGACACTATCGCACAGGTTATCCATGAATGTGAAACATGCGCTGCAATGAAGCAAGCCAAGCGGTTAAAGCCTCTTTGGTATGGGGGACGATGGCTGAAATATAAATATGGGGAGGCCTGGCAGATTGACTATATCACACTCCCACAAACCTGCCAAGGCAAGCGCCATGTGCTTACAATGGTGGAAGCAACCACCGGCTGGCTGGAAACATATCCCGTGCCCCATGACACCTGGGCCAAAGAGCACGGCATTGAGTGGGTGTATCACATCCCCTATCATGTACCAGCCTCTGGGAAAACCGAGCGATACAATGGATTGTTAAAGACTACATTGAGAGCAATGGGTGGTGGGACCTTCAAACATTGGGATACACATCTAGCAAAGGCCACCTGGTTAGTCAACACTAGAGGATCTGTCAATCGAGCTGGCCCTGCCCAATCAGAACTTTTACGTACTGTAGAAGGGGATAAGGTCCCTGTAGTGCACATAAAAAATATGCTAGGAAAAACAGTTTGGGTTAGTCCTGCCTCAGGCAAAGGCAAACCCATTTGTGGGATTGCTTTTGCTCAAGGACCTGGGTGCACTTGGTGGGTGATGCGGAAGGACGGGGAAGTCCGATGTGTGCCTCAAGGGGATTTGATTTTAGGTGAGAACAGCCAATAGATTAAATTGTATGATGTTAATTGCTATATAATCTTGCCACTGTATATCATCACTACTATAGTTGTTATATGCTATATCAATGGTATTACAGTAAGAATTACTTAGATTAATGAAGAATGAACTTTGACAAAACTGAGCAAAATGCAGTAGTGATGGAACCAGGACTGACTGCAGCATGCAACAATCCGACACCACACACCATCCTCCTGCTGCGCCCAATGTCACCTGCCCACCACATCACACCGAAGCCCAATCCTGTTCTGCCGACTGAGCGGACTTTGCACCATCCCTCCTGCCCAGACAGACTGTTACGACAGATGGAGCTCAAAGTCATGGACTGAATGAACTCAACACACATTTGATAGAGATGGCCCATAGACCACGGGAATGCTATCTGTGTGTATATATTAAAAGACAGGAAAAGTGATGGTGATTAATTGGAAATGTATTGGAAAGTGTGGGATCTGGGCATGACGTAAATGGTATAGAATAAGGGGTGGATATTGTCCTGGTTTCGGCTGGGACAGAGTTAACTCTCTTCTTAGTAGCTGGTACAGTGCTGGGTTTTGGATTTAGTGTGAGAATGATGTTGATGATAACACTCCGATGTTTTAGTTGTTGCTAAGTAGCGCTTATCTTAAGCCAAGGACTTTTCAGTTTCCCATGCTCTGCCAGCAAGCAGGTGTGCAAGAAGCTGGGAGGGAGCAGAGCCAGGGCAGCTGACCTGAACTAGCCAAAGGGGTATTCCATACCATGGAACATCATGCCCAGTATATAAACTGGGGGAGTTGGCAGGGAGGGGCAGATCGCTGCTCAGGCATCGGTCAGCGGGTGGTGAGCAATTGCATTGTGCATCACTGGTTTTTTGTTGGATTTTTTTTCCCCCCCTTCTTTTTTTTGTTATATTCCTTTTCATTACTATTATTCTTATTATATTTCATTATTATTATTGTTAGTATTATATTTTACTTTAGTTATTAAACCGTTCTTATCTCAACCCGCGAGTTCTACCTTCTTTCCTGATTCTCCTCCCCATCCCACTGGGAGCAGGGGGGGAGTGAGGGAGCAGCTGCATGGTGCTTAGCTGCTGGCTGGGGTTAAACCACAACATGGTCACACTCAAAGAGTTGCAGTCAACGGCTCAATGTCCAAGTGGAGACCAGTGATGGGTGGCGTTCCTCAGGGGTCGGTATTGGGACCAGTATTATTTAACATCTTTGTCGGGGACATGGACAGTGGGATTGAGTGCACCCTCAGCAAGTTTACCAAGGACACCAAGCTGTGTGGTGCGGTTGACACACTGGAGGGAAGGGATGCCATCCAGAGGGACCTTGACAGGCTTGAGTGGTGGGCCCATGCAAACCTCATGAAGTTCAACAAGGCCAAGTGCAAGGTCCTGCACCTGGGTCGGGGCAATCCCAAGCACAAATACAGGCTGGGCAATGAGTGGATTGAGAGCAGCCCTGTGGAGAAGGACTTGGGGTACTGGTGGATGAAAAACTGAATATGAGCCAGCAATGTGTGCTTGCAGCCCAGAAAGCCAATCACATCCTGGGCTGCATCAAAAGAAGTGTGGCCAGCAGGTCAAGGGACATGATTCTCCCCTCTACTCTGCTCTCGTGAGACCCCACCTGGAGTACTATGTTCAGCTCTGGGGCCCCCAGCATAAGAAAGACATGGACCTACTCGAGTGGGTCCAGAGGAAGGCCATGAAGATGATCAGAGGGCTGGAACACCTCTCCTGTGAGGACAGGCTGAGAGAGTTGGGGTTGTTCAGCCTGGAGAAGAGAAGGCTCCAGGGAGACCTTATAGCAGCCTTCCAGTACTTAAAGGGGGCCTACAGGAAAGATGGAGAGGGACTCTTTCTCAGGCAGTGTAGTGATAGGACAAGGGGTAATGGCTTTAAACTGAAAGAGGGTAGATTTAGATTGGATATTAGGAAGAAATTCTTTACTGTGAGGGTGGTGAGGCACTGGAACAGGTTGTCCAGAGAGATTGTGGATGCCCCATCCCTGGAAGTGTTCAAGGCCAGGTTGGATGAGGCTTTGAGCAACCTGGTCTAGTGGAAGGTATCCCTGCCCATGGCAGGGGGGTTGGAACTAGATGATCTTTAAGGTCCCTTCCATCCCAAACCATTCTATGATTCTATGATTCTAAATCCATTAACTTTAGCAGAAGCTAAATCAGGCCTTTATGTTGCCAAATAATTTTCAGATCTGTATTTTTCTATAACTTTCATATGTCATTTTCCTTGCCTTTTCTTTCCAGTTGCTTATTCCTTATATCCTGTCCATGGGTTAGAGCTGAATTCCCTTAGTGGTTACCAGCTTCTGTGGTTCTTTCACTGTCACATAATTCATGAGTATACACACTTTTCTTCTTAAAATGATGGCTTTATAATCTTTCTTTCTAGCAAATTCATCAAGATCTGATTCTGTTAAAAGATTATGAGTTTTTAAAATGCCTGTTTAGACCCTATCACTTGGGAATAGAAAGGAAAAAGTTACAGGTGAGAAGTGAAAAGATGTTTTTTTTTCCTTTATAAATCAGATCTGCATATATTTTGAAGAATTGCACAATTCCTTGTACAGTCAACAGTTACATATATTTAATTTGCTTAACTAAAGATTGTATGCACGCACATCTGCTGTTCCTTTCATTGATCCAGTGTTGTTATTTGTTTGAAGAAAGAGCAACCACAAGGGAAAGTTGAAGTGAAATGATCTTTTGGCTTCACCAAGACTGGAAATTAAATAATGAGAGTATATTTGTGCCAAAACAAAAAAAATGTTTTTTAATCAGGCTGCTAGCTGAGACCAAAATATCCACAGTAAATTCAGAAAGAATAGAATTGGAACCTTTATATTTATTGTGTTCTCATTATACTGTGCTTCTGTACAGAAATGTGCAGTTATATTGTAAATAATGGAGAATTGCACTTGTTTACACTGAAGTGTAACTAAGATCTAGTCATGGAAGAATTCTGTACAAGTGTATCTTGATATCTGTGTGGGTCCTTGTTGAAGGCAATGGGAGGCTGGGAAAGTACTGCATATACAAATCGCCTTGATGAATCTATGGCATGGGAACCAAAACCAGGGTATTGTTCTAGATTTGAGCAAACACATTTGAATAATGCAACCATCCAATGCAAGGTTACTGTGCACCTTATGTGCTGCTTCCAGTTCAGATCAGAAGCTGAAAAGCCAAAATATTTTGCACTGAGTTTCCCAATAGAGCACAAACAGAAAGTTCAGAAAATAACTCAAGTACTTCTTGCATGAGACTCCTCTGTCCAACAGGCACTTTGCAGTTTAGTGGGGAAGGGTGGAGTGAACTTAATCTAACTTCAGAATCTTTTCAAGTTCCCATTTCATGAATTACAACCTATTGTACATGCTAATGGAATGGGTAACTGCTGTTGCTTCTGGAAAGGGAAACGCAGAAACTGTGGGGATTACTCTATGAGCAGGACCACAAATAAAAGATCCTCTCTTTTTCCCAGTTCTCCATCTGTCTACCTGGCCAGTCAGGTTACGCATTAGAATCCACAATATGGCTTCTAGTATAACGTAAGCTCATTAAAGCAGGAATTGGGGACGTACATTAAAGAAAAGCAGAAAGATTTCTTACTCTCTTCTGATTCTTAGAGTGTTACCTTTACCACTTACTGCTCACTGTAAGTAAATGAGAGGCTACATTGCTGATTGTAAACCCTTCCACATCCCCAGGAGCTATACTTTTTACTCTTGAAGAGCTTGTAAACCTGCATGACTAGGGCAAGGTTTGTTCACAGTACTGGGAAAAAAATTTATTAAAAGAAATCCATTGACAGTCCTAATATGGCAGTAGTGAATGGTTCAGTGCATTTGAAAGCATGTATGAATGTAATTGATCTTGCTATTGCAAAGATGTAGAAAACTTCTCAGAAACCATATATCGTAACAAGAAAAGTTTCTTCAAAGCCATATTTCCAACTTCCAAAAGGTCTACATGCTGAATGTCTCTTGTCCAGAACGTTCACATTACTATAGTTTGACACAGTATGTTTTCTTAAATTTCAAATTGAAGAGGTAGCAGAAGAATCAGTTTATTCCTATAACTTTCAAAAGAAATGAGCTGCTGAGTTGACCAAGCAGCTGATCAGATTGTCATTTACAAGTTCTGAAGACTTCAGACACTGAGGGAAAGTTATAGTATCTCTGATGGTTTAGATTTTGTTACAGAAGTTAAAAAAAAAGCATGCATTAGTACAGAGTCAAAAGAGATCAGAGACAGAAGTCTTTGTTATTCTCTCTGGCATTGCAATTAGCTTAATTTTCTGTTTAAGTGGGTAAAATCAGTGCTTTGTGAGGTATTGTGGGAGAAATCTTGAATGATTAGTGATACATATACATATCTCTGCAGTTTAATTGTGTGTGTGTGCGTGAGCGTATGTGCGTCAACCAGCAGTAAATAGCTTAAACCTGATAATCTCCATAGTAAATGTGTACTTCCTCCCTTCCCTACATGAGCAAAAGAGATAACAACTTGGTGCTCTGGGGATAAGTTTCATATATGTCTATCTTGTTTTGGCTTCATTTATTGTAAGTAACTTTGTAGTATAATACAAACAGTTTGGAAAGACTGAATTTCTTGGTGATACTGAAAGACTGGGAAAGTTAACTTTAAGTTGCAGAAGTCACAGGTAAAACTATTCCAACATAACAGGCAATTCATGTAATGTGATACAAATGGAAAGCAAAAGGAGCAGGACCCCAGTTCAGAAGCTCTTGTTAATGAAGTAAAAAAAAACCCAAACAACTGAACACCCACTGAACTGTACCGAGTGAAGACACAGTTCATTCTTCTACCTCCTTCTAAAATTTTTTCAGACCCTTATTTATTGTGCTTTGTAGTGATACTCCTTTGTTTCCAAACAAATGATTCAGAGCCCTTCCTAGTTATAACATCCCTGTTTTATACCATTAATCTTACATTTTATCTTCCCCACACAAAACAGATCCCACTTAAGACAAATTGTGAATCAGATACGCCAGTGTATCATCTGTTGTAGCTGCACCTCTGCTGCCACTGTTGTCTGGGAAAGGAGTCCCTGCTGTTGAGGGCTCCTGGGACCCAAAGGTGGCCCCAGCCCAGGGCAGTGGGACCAGCTTACTCCCCTTTGCCCCCATCCTTTACTGTGCTGTGTTGTAACTGTACTGAATTCAACTGTATTGAGCTTTTGCTCTCAGTTCGTATTAAAGACTGGTCCCGAAAGGTATTGAATAGGGCTGACCAACTAAAACATTTTCGAATGAAGCTGGGTTTTATCCACTTGGAATTGTTCAACTCCCCCCCCCCCCCCCCCCCCCCCCAAGAAGTTAAATATCTTTGACAGTATCTGGGTGTATTGATTGTCATTTCTTCTTTACTCCACATATTTTCATTTTCTATCCACACATGCACAGTTTTTTTCAGATACAAAATGGAGAAGAGAAACAAGGACGAAGCGAGGGCAGGGGGAGCAGCAGGGAAGAAGATTGCTGAGAAGGTAAAGAAAAACTGACACCCCCCCCAAACCAGAAGAATTTCTGTTTTCACAAAGGAACTTGCAGTTCTCCAAAGAGCTGGCAGGAATAACACTAGTCTGGTACATAATCCAGGTTCCAGTACAGTCTATGCTTCTCACCACAGGACACTCATATATTTTTAGGGATACCTTAATTTTAAAGTAGCATGTATTTTCTTATATTTATCAGGTGTTCAGTTCCCAATTCCAGAAATAAACAGAAATTATAATATGCACAAAAGGAGCTGCATGACCACTCTCTAAAGGCAGTACCTGCACTGAAAATTTTAAAAGATTGTATAACCACAGCAAGGAGATAACAAAATGCTCAGCTTCTCTAACCCTACAGGAAGATGTGCTACAGTATCTCCACAGCCAATCAGCAGTACTACAAGCCTCAGACCAGGAAACTATTTAAAGTACAGTATGTGTAAACATTGCAACTGAGACTTTCTCATTGCTGCTCTTTCTTTTTCTCTTCTTTATGCTCATAGGATGGCAAGGCAGATGTGAAGTCACTCATGGCAAAATTTAACACGGATAACAGCCCCACAGAGGATGTTTCTGGTAACAGTTGACCCTTCAAAGTCCCAGGACAACCTATCCATATGGGATTACAGACGAGGAAAGCAGCACTTGAGAAATTTGCAAGTCAAGGAAATGCAACTTCTCCTTTAGGACCCAGTACCTTTCACAAACCTGTTCATCCTAAGCCTCCTCTGGAGGTCAAGCCTTCAATTGATAAGAGAGAAGGATCCAAAGCCCCTGTATTTGAAACCAGTGGCACAAAGGTTTGGGGTTCAGCTTCAGGCAACTAACAGAGAAAATGATGGAAAAGCTGGATGCACTAACCCCCCCACCAAAACCAGTGACTTGGTAAAAGAGCCAAAGCCTCTGTATCTAAAACCTGCAGGGAACAAGTTCCTTAACACTGCTCCTCATGAGAAAGAAAAAAAGCGTCTGGGAACAAAACCAAATTTGAATTTTGCACCACAGGAGAGTGAGGCAAAACCAGCATTTTCAAAAGTAACTGGAGTTAAGGAAAACTTCATGTCTGCAACACAAGAAAACGAGCCCAAGCCTCCTTTCTCTAAACCACCTCTTGCACAGAAACCTTCTCTAAACCATGAGGTCTCCCACAATGAAGACACTTCTAATAAAAATGTTTTTCTGGATAAAGGACTATCAGGCCCTAGACCAAATATACACTCATTTAAAGCAGCAAAGGAAATGGATGAAAATAGTAACTGTGCTGCAGAAGCTGCAGGCAGTCATTTTTCTAACATGGCTCTGAAGCCTACTGGCCACTGGTCCAGCTCATCTCAAGGCACCCCAAAAAATGTGGAGGAAAAGACTGAAGAAAAGGGAGTGAGTGCTGCCAAGAACATCTTTCTCAACAAAATCAGCCAGGAAGAATCAGGTTCTTCTTCTCCTAAGTTCTATAAGACAAACACAGCACTTGCTTCAGATGATAGGCCATCAGGTGGATCACAAGAGAAAGAGAGTGGGGACAGGAGCTCAGGAACCCCCAAGCGGAAGGCCTTGCCCCCACTGTTCAAGCTGGGCCAGCCCCTGCAGAAGCCCAGCAGACCCCCCAGCGTGGACCTGGAAAGGTTCCAGAAGAGCAGCCCAAGAGACAGTGAGTCCTCTCTGTTCTTGCTTTCTTGGGTATTTGGTTTTTTACCCATTTAGTACTTGATTCATTTCAGGTGAAATCCCCTCTTCTGTTCAGAAATAACATGAGACCTGTGCATCAGACATCCCCTTAAAGCTTTAGCCTATGCTTGTGTCTCTTCCATACAGGACAGAAATTAAAATTATATTCTCCCTCCCTCAGCGATAGAGTGTAGAGTGAATGCTTTCTATATTGGGTTTATTTGTTTTTCAAAACTACTTAGATGTATAACTTCTATCAGAGAGATTAAGTATTTTTCTCAACAGACATTTAAGTCCTGACTTCCTATAAGTGAGGTGTTGATGTTCTGTGTCCTGTTCTCGAAAGTAACTTCCTGGGCACAGCTTGAGGGCCACCAAGATGATATACTACAACCTGTAGTAACCACACCTTTTTATTCTTTTCTTTTCTTTTTTGCCTTTCACAATGACTAACCACAACGTGACCCCATAAGTTGCTGTATTTTAATGTTTGTTTAGAAAGTTGAACACTATGCAAAGTTACAGAATCAATTGTTCCCACATGGAGCTGCGTCAATTTTATACCCAGATCTGAATCCAGACTCCAAAAGCATCTCCTTAACTTAGTGTTTTCTGCTAAATTTGCATGATTTCAGTAGTGTGGCAGTAGCACCTGAGGCTCTGCCTCACTATTTTTGTGAAGAACCAAGCCTCTGAACTTTCTGATGGTTGTAATCCAGGCATGAATATTAAGGCTTGTCACTAGGTTTCTGTAAAACTTGAGATAGTTTTGTGTGTGATGAGAGCTTCTGTAAATACATTTGAAATATCCGGGAGGACACAAATTCCTGTGAAAAAAAAGAAATCACTGTGACTCTACTCCTGCAGAGTTCTGCTTCAACAGGTTCCTTTCACCACATAAGACAAGTTGCAACAACGATATAAGCTGTTTCGGAGGCACTCAAAATATGCCCTTGAAAATCTCATGTAAAAATGTAGTTTCCTAAAGTTAGACCCAGAAATCCACTGTCACCTCCTTGAAGGAGAGATCAGTTTTTCAGAGGTTCTGAATGTCCTTAATTCTCCCTTAAATCACCTGTATTAAACTTCTGGGTTAAGGTTTTCCTCCAAAGCATTTTAGGCACTCTGACAATTTTAAAAAGTTAAAATCAGCCACCCTTACCTCCAGTTGGAATGGGTGATGCCAATTGCCACATTTCTATTACAAATTTTATAGTAGCTGAAGGAGACTTTCTCTTTTTTCTTATAGCACCAGGTGCTGGGAACTACGATTGCATGAGAAACTCTGATCACATTTTAAAATCAAAGTTTTGAGCTGTATGGGTCCAGAGGAAAGCTGTTCTTGATCTCAGTGCATGAGAGAAACAAGGACAGAAATAAAAATTTATTATTGTGTTAAATTTTTATGGGGTTTTTTTTTCATTTATTTCTGTTTTTTTCTTAATGCACTGTTGTCTGTATTGAGCTCAGGAAGCAAAGAATATATTCAATCCTCACATCTAATTTTTTAGCTCAAGTTATTTTATCCAGTTATGTCCTGCAACAAATTGTGTCAGGTGATACACACAGCTAAGTAATTTCTGATAATGAGGGGCATTTCACCTATGCATCTTAGATTTAATTAAACAGATCAAACTTAGACTCTTAAATTTTCAGTGTAGTCAGTGGGAAAGGGAGATGCCCAATGATGTGATTCAGAGCATTTAAGTTAGATGCCCAATGTAGCTGATGATAGATGCTCTGAATAACTCCACACTACGCATGTGCAATACAGCAGGTACATTCATGTAATTTAATTGATACAAAAATTGTCCTTGTGCCTTCCGTATTTAGAATACAGCATGTCTTGTGTTTCAGCAGTTTCGAATGCATGTAAGACTGGTCTTCCTGAGACAGAAGACATTCAAAGGGGTTATGACTGGATGAAAAAGCTCAGAGCTGAGTTTCTCTAAAGACAAAAAGCCACACTAAAAACACAGAGTGTGCATGCAACTATATATACTGTTATTATTAACTCCACTCAAAAATTATGAATGTATTAGTAACATAAAATGCACTGTCTTGTCAACTGCTACATTCTGGTTTTCCTGTGTTACCCTACATTTATGGAAATGTTCTCACAAATCCATGATCAGGGCCAGATCCTCAAATGGTGTAAATTTGTGTAAATTGGTATATTTCTTTTAAAGAGATCCAACAGTCTGAGCAGCTGTTCCTTCAGCATGACTGGCTTTACTCCAGTGCCCAGAACAGTCTCAAAATGGAAAGGCAGCATTTTCAGCAAATGACACCAACAAATGTTTTGATTAAACAAATACAATAAGAGCTTTGCTAGCTAGAACTTTGAGAAGTCCTGACGAAGGCTGAAAACACCCCAAACTAATTAATTTTTTAAAAATATGTTTTTTAGTTTATTTTTAAGTAATTAATGGAGGAATGATTTTATTTGTTTTAGGTTTATTCAATTATTTAATTATTTATTTATTTTTCTGGTTCCCATGCAGTTATAGTCACAAAGCATTTTTTCATCCTCTTTTTAAAATTGAGGGTTAGAAATATTTATCCTATGCATTTAAAATTAATACTGTGAACAGGGCTATAAGGATAATACTAGAATTTTTGCTAGAAGGAGGTTCTCCAGTTGTCACTAACCAGCTCTAGCACAGCCACCGGCCTGGATGAGTCGCACTGGAAACAGGGACTAAGGACAGAGCTGCCCAGTGTGGTGGCACAGGTTGTTCTCCAAACATTTTGCAAAATACACACCCAACTAAGTAGAACTGAGGGGTCAGCCATGGTCTTTACTTCACACTCTTTGGGTCAGGGCAAGACTGAAAGATTTAGAAACCACATCAATACTAAAGCTGTTCATACTGGCCCTGAACTTCAGCCTTCCCTTGTAGACTTGTGTCCTGGTTTTGGCTGGAATAAAGTTAATTATTTTCCTAGTAGCTGGTATAGTGCAGTGTTTTGGATTTAGTAGGAAAATAATGTTGATAACACACTGATGTTGTAGTTGTTGCTAAGCAGTGTTTACACTAAGTCAAGGACTTTTCAGCTTCTCATACTGCCCTGCCAGCAGAGGCTGGGAGTGCACAAGAAGTTGGGAGGGGACACAGCCAGGACAGCTGACCCAAACTGGCCAAAGGGATATTCCATACCATATGACGTCATACCCACTATATAAACTGGGGAAGTTGGCGGGGGGACACCGTGGCTCGGGGATTGGCTGGGCACCAGTCAGTGGGTGGTGAGCTGAGGTACTGTGCATCACTTGTTTTGTATATTCTATTATTATTATTATTATTTTCCCTTCCTTTTCTGTCCTATTAAACTGTCTTTATCTCAACCCACGAGTTTTACTTTTTTTTTTTCCAATTCTCTCCCCCATCCCACTGGGCGGGAGGGGGGAGTGAGCAAGCAGCTGTGTGGTGCTTAGTTGCTGGCTGGGGTTAAACCACGACAACTTGGCATGTAGACCTTGATGTTCTGTTTGGCTTTAATTAATGGAGCTCATTTCTTTGTGGCCAGAACTCTATGTAGAACAGTTTTGGTGGAGAGACCAGGTGTTCTAGAGTAAATCCTGAACAAACTCGTTTTCAGCTCAACAAAGTTATTCATCACTGCTGGGTTTCTTGGAACATTAAACTTAAATGACAAAACCTACCTGCTTTGGAAAGGCAGTTAAACTGAACTGCTTTCTTTTTTTTTAACTGTCATTTCAAGAATCAAAGTCATGTCAGGAAGATGCCACCCCACAGCACAAATTCTTCCTGCTCATTACTTTGTCCTGATAAACAGCAGCTTGCCATAGTTGCTTAATTTGCTGCTGTGATTCAGGTGCTGAGTAAAAAGAAGAACGAGCAAATGGAAATGGCTTTCTCATCCAACAAGGCTTTCTGACATCTAACCTTTGGGGTTTTTGATCTGTACTAGGGCAAAAGTTAGGATTTGTGTTGTCCTTTGAGAAGAGAAAACCTCCACACATGGCGGTTGTTATACTTGTGTTAGGACATGTGCCTGGGGTGCAGAAAACCTTGTATTGCCTGATTTGAACCAGGAGTTTGAACTTGGCTTTCTCAGAAGTATCAATTCACCCCTTTTCGTTTGATTGTTATCCTTTCCCATGAAAGCTGCTTTACTGTTTTTTCATAATCAAGTATTCACTGGGCATGAAATAACTTTAAACATTAGAGGCTGAAGTACTCACCTTAGATGCAGCAGTCTTATTCGTGTGGGAGAAGGATTTAAACTGTCCACCGTGCCAGCATGAATGCTAAGGGATGCTGTTTTGGTGTTGGCCTTGCTTTGGTTTAGAAATTTTCACCTGGTCCTGAAAAACTTTTCTTGATAACATTTCTGTAGATACAAGTGTGTTGCTGAGGAAAGTTTGACTATTGATGCATTACTATTTTCCAGTGAAGGCAGGTTTTAAGAAATTCCTGTCTGGGCCTGTGAATACATGGCACTCTGGTAAATTCCTGTGTTATGTCCCACTCCAGCGATTTTCCCTGAGAGTAGATCATATTTACATCAGCGCAGAATCAGTGAGATGCATGTGCTTTCTAGATTCAGAAAATAATACTAATGATACAGTTTAATAATAAACACTCAAATTGTAAACAGGGCTTTGTTAGAAAAAAAGAAGAGAAGAGAAGTAATTTTGCTGACAGCTTTCCATGTGAGGCCACAACCGTATCATTGCTTTCAGAGAACTGCACCTGGGCTGACTTCAGTGGGATCATGCGTGTACAGATGTCATACAGCCACATAAAGTCAGTTGAAGGCTCAGAGTCCCTAGCGCTCTAAATACCTCTGAATACCTTGTGAATCATCAACACTGGGGCTTCAGCTAGGGAGAAGATTCTGAGCTGTACTGGGAGAAATGAAAGGAAACTGTACTGAATCAAGGACAAAAGAATACATGTAAGAAAATTCTCACGATTTATAATTTGGGTTGTGGTCATGTCTGCAGTCCCTGGTGAGGTTCTGTTCTGCAATGGATTGTGTATCCACATAGTGACACGGCTATTTGAGTTGGATAAGACAACCAGAGAGAAAGGAGGAATTAAAATTTGAGGTGCATTGTCAAAGTTATCACAACACACTGTTGGCAAAGTAATTAACAATCAAGCACCACTCCCAAGGACGGTAAATGTCTTATCTATCTTTGCAAAGCCCCTTAGAACCAGCCGATTGTTGCTCTTACTTGATGGCAAGATGAAACAGCAGCTTCCAAAGTTATAAAGAACAGGTTTTTTTTTTTTTTTATCACAGGATGTCACTGCTGTTTACAGCAGAATCTGGACTTTAAAGGTCAACGTAGGTTTTCTTTTTTTACCTTAGTGCTAGATTGGATAAAGTTACGCAACAGCTCAGTATTAAGGTGTAAGAGGATAAAAAGAATTGTAACTTGAGCTAAATCATCTAAGACAGATGAAACTAAAAGTAGGTGATGATATCAAACAACGCAGTTCAGGGTGGGGTGGGGGTAGCTGTGTGCAATGATGTGATGCCTCTGTTTGCACTGGTGAACTATAGCATGCCATAAAACCTTGTACAGCTCAAGGAAGTGTCAAAATTATAATTTCAGAATAGCATGATAATTATGTGCAACATAATGCCTGGATTTTGGTATACATAGCTAAAATGTTGAATTCTAAGTGATACCAAAAATGTACTGAAGTGACACTATTTGTGGGGATCTGAAGACCTTCAAGGCTTTTTATCTAGTCTTTTATTAGATTTCATGATGTTGATGTCTATTATTACTGGTGCCCCATACATTTACCTGAAAACTATGGAAGTGAAGTTGAAATTATGATCACACAGGTCTGCCAAGAACTTAACTTTGCTGGATCTGTTTGAAAGCAACTACAAAATCTGGATGAGTAGTTGTATGTAGTTTTTAGTGGAAACTAATGTAAAAGCTCTTCAGCTTTCCTCTAAGGACATTCCTCTCTCCTTCTCTGAAAGTGAGAGAACCCAAAGGATTCTTCTTTCATCAGCATTATACTGAAATATTTTACACCTCTGAGAAACAGGAGAATAAATTTTTGAAGTTCCTAGAACTGAAGAAAGATGCTCAGCTGAAATATAGTCAAAGTTGTGCATTTATCATGAAAATCAGACCGCAGCGTATGAAATCCCAGACAATGTACATAGTTTGGTACAAATGCAATGACATCACCTATGTGGGTCTGACCCCAAAGGAGTTGTCTCACTCATGGTATTGGTATAAGGTCAGTTTCAAAAAAGAGGTTTGAACTCTTTTGTAATTTCAATATTATTTCATTGGCCATCTTTCAATAGCTCAACCTGTCAGTTCCAAAAGACCAGTTCAATTAATTTTCCCTCAGTCTTTTTGCTCACATCTTCATTCTCTGGCTATAATTAAATGCAACATAATTATAGAATATGCATTTAAGACTAAATTTTTCAATAAACAAAGAGTGGACATATGCTTTCAGTCTGCTTCAGTCAGAGAGAAAAATTTTCATATTTTTTAAGAGCCTCCACAGCAAAGAATATTAATACTATGGAGGAAATCCTGCCACACTGAAGTTTTTGAAGCATTGCCTTTAATTGATCAAGGATTCACCATATAATTCTGCTAAAATATGTGGACAAGACTACAAATTAAACTGATAGCATGGCTTACAGCACTGAAAAAGATAAATCACTGCAATTCAAAAATGAATACAACCATCCTGATTGATAGAAATATGAATGAGACAAGTTATTTATCTGCCTAAGGAAACAGATAAATCTAATGCAAGTTATAGATAAAATAAGTCTTGAGGGAAACCAACATTTCCCTGCAGAAGATTGTTCTGGGTACAACTTGCTGTTGTTGTGTATTAGGAAGCAAAAGTACACAAAAAAACATTGCAAATCAGTATTTAAACTCATTGCCCTTGATTATTTCCTTAGCTACAATAGTCTTCAATATCTTTCAAATAACTTAATGTATATTTTTAGTTAAAAAGGAATGAAACGTATCCATCAAAAAACCCACCAGAGGACAGTTCTCAGTTGTGAATAGTCATAGCTTCTGCAATTGGCACATTCATAGATCATCCCCTAAATATCTCCATTTTTGTTTGCTAGACCTTATGTGGCACGCTTGTTCCCTTCCAGATGATCTGATTGTAGTAAAATTAAAAGATTTGGATTGTTTATATCACAGTATAGAGGCACAGAAATATATTTTTCTCATGTATATACTTGTTATAGTCTACGTATGAATTATAGTCATTCCTGCAGTTGACTACACTAAATCCCATTGAGTCAGCTATAATTATTCCTGAGCTGAGACATCAGAATCTAAGATACAGAATTTAAGATTCTGAAGATAAACCATGCAAATGCACCTATTAATTCTGTTGAGTAAACCTAAATGATCACTTACTAGCAATTCCAAATACATGTTGACGTGCAATTTGAATTGTTTTGAGGCCACTTCTGGTTTGAATCAAAGTATATGCCTAATATATTCTCTGAATAGGTCTGGACTTCTGCAAAGGACTGAATGAAATGCATGACGTTATGCTGTATTAGAATCCAGTGTACACCCTCCAGTGGGATCAGTGCTGGATGGGCTTAACACAATGTCTTTGGGATTATACCACATAAAAAAGGAGTCTTTATGAAGGAGTGTTGAGAACACTACTGTCGTGGTTTAGGCCCAGCTGGCAACTAAGCACCATGCGGCCGCTCGCTCACTCCTCCCCCGCCAGTGGGATGGAGAGGAGAATCGGAAGAAAAAGGTAAAAACTCGTGGGTTGAGTGAGATAAGGACAGTTTAATAGGACAACACAAGGAGAGAAAAAATAATAATAACAATAATACTAATAAAAGAATGTATAAAGCGAGTGATGCACAATGCAATTGCTCACCACTCGGAACCCGATGCCCAGCCCATTCCCAAGCCGCGATCCCTCCTCCCCCCTCGGCCGGCTCCCCCAGTTATATACTGAGCATGATGCCATATGGTATCGAATATCCCCTTGGCTAGTTCCGGTCAGCTCCCAGCTTCTTGTGAAAATTAACTCTATCCCAGCCGAACCCAGGACAACTACTTAGAAAGGAGAAAAAAACCCAAACTATGACTTTATCATGGAAGGTGACAGAAAGGAAATTGCTAGAGAGAAAAACAGTAAAACTGATGGAACTGAATAATTCTCTCTGCTTAATTATGTTTTCTTGGTTTAGTTTTTGAAATCTTGTTATTTCCTATACCAATTTTGATTCACATGAAGAAACACTTTTCATGAACGTTCATCATTTGGTTGCATTACATGGGTCACAGTACGCAAATAGTTTTGTTGTACCAAAGCAAGCCGCAAGTATTTTGAAACCTGTCCATATCCCAGAAAATAATGTGAATACAAATTATATTAATAATTTTAACTTAGAGCTCAATAAGAATTATATGAACTAGCTGAAAGTTTCCCATTCTTTAAGTTGATACATATTTTGCTGAAAATCTACTTTGCAACTAATTGTAGCAATGAAGTGTATCACATTACTTTATAGGCAGCTTTAAGGTAAAGCTGGGGGGAAAAAAACATTTTTCCCAGATATGCAAAAATATTGCAGTCATGAAGACATGTTGCTGGTACAATTATTGGAGAATGCATCTTGAACCCTAAAAGTCTTGTGTTTAGCTAGCTTCAAAAAAATGCTTTGTACTCTGTTTACTCATAATTACAAGAATGTTTGGCATATACTCATGTATTTGAAGCTTGATACGTACTGAAGTTTCTCTTTGAGCTGGGAGGTCTTAATTTCTCTGTATTGTTTAAATAATATTTCCTTAGTGGCTCACAGATGTAAAACCTATGCAGCATGCATAATGTTTGAATTTGAGACAATATATACAAAACCAGAGCAATTATTTCCATCTTTTTATTTCCTAGTCCTATTTTGGTTCACAGGAAGAAACACTTTTAATGAATCTTCATTGTTTGGTTGCATTACATGGGTCACAATGCACAAGTTAATAAGTTGACTAATTAAGTCATCTGAATAGTTCATTATAGGAAACAGCTAGTCATTTCTGAAAGCTTTGATCTTAATTATTAAACACTAAAGTAAATATTCAATACTAAGAGACAAACAAAATATTAAGCATTTCATAGTAAAGATTTTAGGAAGCTTTTCAAACAGTATACTAACAATTAATTTTATCCTAAAAGATTCATTTTATTAATGAACATTTCTGATGTCATTGATTTCCACCCAAAACTGAACCCTCCTAAAATGTGTGCATTTGGAACAATGATGTTCCTTGTTTGCAGATCCTGAAGAGAAAATGTGCAAACTCCCACTATTTGAATGCAAGGCTTTGTTGTGTGGGAATTTTTTATGCAACTGATGTTTTATATATCAGTGTTTATACTCCTATGATTAATTTTTTAACTAGAATTGCATGCTATGTATGATAGCATCAATTTGTTCATCAATTTGTTGATTTGGGAAATAAATAGTCACATTTTAAGTAAATTTCTTTCAGTACATTTGCTTGCCTTTGCATCCATGTACGCATTTTCTTTTGCCTTCTCTTTCAAATATAAATGATTTACCAAAGATTTATTTTAAACTATTGCTACCTTACATGTCCTCCATCTCTGAATACTTCCAATTGCTGTTCTTTTTTCTTGCATATGAAATGATACCATGCAATATAAAATTAACTGGCTCAGGTTTATAAATATTTCTTATTAAAAACAGAAGTAATCATTAAGGCTTTTCATCAGACAATGAAAAGTTTCACCTATAGTCCAAAGGGGAATTAATTTTGTGTTCCCCTTTAGATAAGGATAGGCATCTGCGTATGATTACACATCTGTAGTTTGAAATCACTTCCCTCATGCTAGTCAGTGCTGCCCAGACTAAGTGTTCTGAATATTTAACCTCATATTTAGTCACCAGAAGGCTCAGTCCTGCAAGCTTTTACCTACCACAGTACTTTGGATGAAGCCTGTGGGTTTTCTTTTGGGAGTAAGATTACGTGTATGCTTAATATTTTTCAGCTGTCAGCCTTAAATGTAGATTTAGATGCTCACTTTCAGGTGTTGTTTATCCTTCATCTGTTTGTCTCTACGTTCTCACATAGAATGGGAAAAACCCTCTACCAGATATGTGGTCTGGGACTTAATATGTCACCTCCATGTCATTTTGAGACTATAAGGCATTGAATAGGTGTTAAGTATTATATGAAATACCACTGAGGTAGTCTGTGCATCTTCTCTGGAAACAAGATTTCACAGTTGAGATCAATGAGAAGTTCTGCTTAAAAAAGGGCAAATTCTCCATCTGCTCTGATCATGTTGTTCATGATGTATGAACAAATATCAGCAAAATAGTCTTAAAATGGATGGAGACCTGTACTAGGTCTCTATTTTCCCCTTTTCCCCTCCTCCAAAATTCCCCCTTTTTTTTGGAGGTGATTTCCTTTATACAAAGCTGAAAAAGCAGCTTTACCATCTAACTGGAAGTAGAGTCAGGAGAGATGAGGAGAATAAAAGAAAAAAAAATGAAGAAAAGATTGTACCCAGGCATTCCTTAAAGTGGGGTCTGGACTCAAGGAGGGCAATAATTTAAAAACATTCTGTGGTTTTTGTTTTCAAGGTGTGAGCAGTGTCTCCAATAATCTTTGTGTCTCAGCTGTTACGGTATGTCTGACAACAGCATAATCAAAAGCACTGAGCTTCAGTAATGTTGTAAGCGTACCTGCTTACTTTGAGCAGCTCCAAAGCAGCATAATTGTGAAACCTGAAACCATGGCTTGTATCTAAATGACTATGCAGGTTAGGGAAGCAGAGCAGAGAACAGCTCCCTGCAAATTATGAATAAAGTAGGAAGTGGGTGATCAGCTGCTGCAAATATTGTTGCAGGTTCTTAGCAAACCCTCTGTAAAACCCAGAAAGCTTCCCAGATCTTGCATGTAGAAATGGTGACGTGTTTTGCAGTAAAACTGAAAATTGACGTTGCATTTGCAGAGTAGCTCAAAAGCATTTTATTTTATAAAAGGAATGCTTCTTTCAAAATGCAAAACTTTTGACCAACAGTGTAACTGCTTGAAAAATCCTGAAGTCCTTTTTTATAAAAACTAAAGAAATTCATTAAGAAATGTAAAATTCCAGGCATTTTTTCCTGTAGAATGTTTGGAGTCTCCTTGTAGTAGTTGATCATTGTCAGTTTTTCTTTACATTAAAGGGAATAAGATCTTGCCAAAGGCCATATTCTAGGCCAAAGAAAGAGGGAGATGGTCTGCTTTTTAGGATATGAAGTGATGAAAGTTTTTCCCCTGTGTGTCCAAGAGACTGCCTTGTTATGGAAGGGATTTTCTTACATATGTCTATTGCTATGTATTTATGGTAAAGTAGGTGTGATCAGAGTGAACTTGAAATGGAAGGTAGTGTGGTATGCATTGCTGTTGAGTTCCAGTTTTGTTTAGTATGCAATCTTGGACTAGAAAATTCTGGGTCAAGGCAATGGATGCCTTATATGCTACAGCCTGATACCTTAAGCTTAATTAAGAGTTAAGTCTTTGCAGTTAAGTCTGGACTGTGTAGAGAATGGAGGCCAGGCTAATGCATTTGCAAGAGACTGTGTTGCTGAGAAGATACAATACAGCTGTTCTGAGCTAACTGGAATTTTTTAAGCTCTAGTGACTTTGAGAGCAGGTATACATTATTGCTGCACTCCAGCCAAGGTGTGAGAAAAATATGAATAGCTGAAGCCAGGCCACCCTCTGCCAGGATGGGATAGTTTTCTACTTCAAGGGAGATTATCAAAATTATTATTTGTCATTGTTGCTAATTAAAAGCTTTGTGCCAAGTAATCACATTCTATTGCAATACAGGTTGAATTGATCAGCAGGGTTTGTATCTTCAACCAATGGATGTTGAACTGCAGGTGTGACTGCTTAAAAATGTTTTTTTCTTTGACTGCATCTGTTCTGCTCAGGTTGATAATTAGATACTGTTCTTCATCTGTGCGCCAATCTCTCATCCAAGCAGTGAGACACCATGGTATTTAGGGAGGGGATAAAGAAAGATGTGTCATTTCAGCTTTGTCAGTACTGGAGCCCATATCACCCTTGCACGTGAGTCCACTTTATCTTATGATTTTGAAAAGGACTGAGGAGAACTTGTTCTGGCCAAAGTACTGGTTCCCATCAGATTCCTATCCCACCTCAGTGCTGCTTGTTGCATGTATTCCTCCAGTAAGGACTCCAGGAACTGCTGCGATTTCCCGTCAGAGTCTGTCACCCATTTCTGACATTAGCATCTCAGGACAGAGTAATACAGCATCTCATGACAGCCACTGAAGATTTTAGCAAGGTGAGAATGGATATCTTTTTCTCATCCTGCCCTGAAACTTGCTTGTGACCACATAGAGTACATGGGTTCCAAATAGCTGGACTTTTTTGGGTTTTTTACTAGTTTCATCTTTGAGTTCACAGAGGAGAGGCATGGACATTATTGAGAACTGTTATACTCTGATTGATTTCTCCTGAGGTTGTTGAACACACAATATCTGGGCATGAAGGGAAGATGGGTTCTTTCTCTAGATGTTACATTAGCTACCAAAGAGGTATCAGTATTTCTCTTTCACAAGCCAGGAATGGCAAGGGTCAAAGTCACAAGTTTTACATCAAGACAACTTCAGTGTCCTGAAATTCCTGATAAACAAACATTCTCCAAAAACGCAGGTGACCTTTTGGTCGCT
The DNA here is from genome assembly GCF_018139145.2 of Gymnogyps californianus. Classification (NCBI taxonomy): domain Eukaryota; kingdom Metazoa; phylum Chordata; class Aves; order Accipitriformes; family Cathartidae; genus Gymnogyps; species Gymnogyps californianus. Next base: position 11,105 of record NW_026114136.1, on the reverse strand, counting down.
GCTTGTATGGAAGTTGTTTGAGAAGGTTCCCCAAGAACACAAGAGAAGTGTTCGCAGTGTTTTGTGCACAGTTCTGCTGTAAGGATCTGAGGATGATTAAAAAAGTTTAATACCACAAGCAGCAGCATAATGTGATATTTGGTACTTTCTATGGACAGTTTCTATGGCAAGTTTCTCTTAGCTGCTATACAGCTGCACAGGTTTTGAGGAACTCATTCCTTTTTCATCCATTCTTTCATTTCTTTGCTAAGAGCTTCAGTTTCTGCATCTGTTTCTTCAGCACAGCATGGCATGTGAAAAAGCTGAGTCCCAAGAAGAGAGAAGAGGCTATTTGGAAACTGAGGTGTTAGTGGTCAAAGCTACCGCACAGTGATGGTCCTTAACACTTTCCTGTGATGAGAGTGCTTTGGGTGCATGTGAAGCCAGGATGTAGTTTCAATTTGATTTCCTGTTCTGAGTGTCCGGAGCTGACTTCCGTTCCACTACCAGCACAGAGACTTTCTGTGTCCTCAGAGTACCAAGTGTCTCAGAGACACAAAAAGATTAAAATAGGAAACAAAATGCTATTGAAACATTATGATAGCTTTTGCTCTGTGAGCCTGATTATAACAGCTTTTTCATACTGTCACGTTTCTATCTAAATCATCCCATTATTTTCAGTATTAGAATTAAAGCATTTTACACCCACAGCAGTCTCAGTCAGTGTAAGTGTAGGTAATTACACCTCTAAAGGCAGGGAAGAGTCAGTTCTATAGTTAGAAAATAAAAAGGCAATGTTTCCATTAATATGATGATCATTTAGTTATTGTTAGATTCCAGCAATGTACATAGATTAAAAGGGACAGGTCATTCAGCCCTTATACTTAAAAATAAGCACTTAATCTAAAATGCATCTGGTGTCCTTTCCTGGCTCAGTTTCCTATTGCCTGGATTTGGCTCTCAAGAGAGATCAGATGAAAGGAGTATTATGCACAGGAATTTGGGCAGAATTTTTACCTTAGTCCTACAAACTAATCACAATGAAGTAATGTTGTATGATAGAATCATAGAACCATTTAGGTTGGAAAAGACCTTTAAGATCATCAAGTCCAACCATTAACCTAGCACTGCCAAGTCCACCACTAAACCATGTCCCTAAGCACCACATCTACGTGTCTTTTAAATACCTCCAGGGATGGTGACTCAACCACTTCCCTGGGCAGCCTGTTCCAATGCTTGATAACCCTTTCAGTGAAGACATTTTTCCTAATATCCAATCTAAACTTCCCCGGCGCAACTTGAGGCTGTTTCCTCTTGTCCTATCGCTTGCTACTTGGGAGAAGAGACTGACACCCACCTCGCTACAACCTCCTTTCAGGTAGTTGTAGAGAGCGATAAGGTCTCCCCTCAGCCTCCTTTTCTCCAGACTAAACAACCCCAGTTCCCTCAGCCGCTCCTCATAAGACTTGTGCTCTAGGCCCTTCTCCAGCTTCGTTGCTCTTCTTTGGACACACTCCAGCACCTCATTGTCTTTCTTGTAGTGAGGGGCCCAAAACTGAACACAGTATTTGAGGTGCGGCCTCACCAGTGCTGAGTACAGGGGGACAATCACTTCCCTAGTCCTGCTGGCCACACTATTTCTGATACAAGCCAGGATGCTGTTGGCCTTCTTGGCCACCTGGGCACACTGCCAGCTCATATCCAGCTGGCTGTTGACCAACACCCCCAGGTCCTTTTCCACCGGGCAGCTTTCCAGCCACTCTTCCCCAAGCCTGTAGCGTTGCATGGGGTTGTTGTGACCCAAGTGCAGGACCCGGCACTTAGCCTTGTTGAATCTCATACAATTGGCCTCGGCCCATCAATCCAGCCTGTCCAGATCCCTCTGTAGAGCCTTTCTACCCTCAGGCAGATCAACGTTCTCGCCCAACTTGGTGTCGTCTACAAACTTCCTGAGGGTGCACTCGATCCCCTCATCCAGCTCATTGATAAAGATATTAAACAGAACTGGCCCCAATACTGAGCCCTGGGGAACACCACTTGTGACCGGCCGCCAACTGGATTTAACTCCATTCACCACAACTCTTTGGGCCTGGCCATCCAGCCAGATTTTTTACCCAGCAGAGAGTATGCCCGTCCAAGCCATGAGCAGCCAGTTTCTCCAGGAGAATGCTGTGGGAAACGGTGTCAAAGGCTTTACTACAGTCCAGGTAAACAACATCCACAGCCTTTCCCTCATCCACTAAGTGGGTCAAATCCAAGATGTTTCTCTAATTGTATAAATGACATCAGTGGGTCTATGAGTATGATAAGGGGTTGATGATCTGGCTCCTGGGTTATAGCAAAGACATTAAAGGACTGATCCATAAAATCAATGAAAATTATTAAAAGCACTTGCTTGATTTTTAAGGAGACTAAAATGACAATAAGTTCAGTAAGATAGTTTACACATGTAGTACTGGACAATGCCAGCTGAGCACTTTGTAGTACTGGATGTAAAAAGATATTATGGAACTGGAGCACATCTCATATGAGGAGAGGTTGAGAGAGATGGGACTGTTCAGCCTGGTGAAGGGAAGGCTCAGGGGAGCGATGGGAGGGTATAAAGAAGACAGCCAGGCTCTTTCCAGTGGTGCCCAGTGACAGCACAAGAGGCAATGAGCATAGACTGAAACACATGAAATTCTGTCTGAACATCAGGAAACACGTTTTTACTGAGGTTGACCAAGCAAGGAAACAGGTTGCCCAAAGACATTGTGGAGTCTCCATCCATGGAGATCTTCAAAACCCAACTGGACACGGTCCTGGGCAACCTGCTCTAGCTGATCCTGCTTGGGCAGGGGGATTGGCCAAGATGATCTCAAGAGGTAACTTCCATATCAGCTATCCTGTGATTCTGTGATACTTTGAAGTTTTGTGTCGTGGTTTAACCCCAGCCAGCAACTAAGCACCACGCAGCCGCTTCCCCCTTCCCCCTCCCAGTGGGGTGAGGAGGAGGAAAGAGGGGAAAAAAAAGTAAAACTCGTGGGTTGAGATAAGAACAGTTTAATAACTGAAGTAAAATATAATACTAACAATAGTAATAATGAAATATAAGAATAATAATAGTAATGAAAAGGAATATAACAAAAAAGGAGGGGGAGGAAGGGAAAAAAACCAACCAAACAAACAAACAAAAAAAACCCACCAGTGATGCACAATGCAATTGCTCACCACCCGCTGACCGATGCCCAGTTAGTTCCCGAGCCATGATCCGCGCCGCCCGGCCAACTCCCCCCTGTTTATATACTGGGCATGACGTTCCATGGTATGGAATACCCCTTTGGCTAGTTCGGGTCAGCTGCCCCGGCTCTGCTCCCTCCCAGCTTCTTGCACACCTGCTTGCTGGCAGAGCATGGGAAACTGAAAAGTCCTTGGCTTAAGATAAGCACTACTTAGCAACAACTAAAACATCAGAGTGTTATCAACATTATTCTCACACTAAATCCAAAACACAGCACTGTACCAGCTACTAAGAAGAAAATTAACTCTGTCCCAGCCGAAACCAGGACATTTTGTAAATAAGTCTTTTGCATGGATCATTTTGTACATAGGAAAACAAATCTTGGTGAGGGCTGGGAGAAGGGTATTTTCTTGAGCATGTCCAGTCAACTAATTAATTTACACTGGCTTTTCATAAATCAATTTTTGCCTCAGCAAAACTGCAAGCTGTACCAGGTTTCTCACTGACAAGTGTCAAAGGTACAGCCCAATTTGTTTCACCAATGCTTCAGCCTTCAATGTTCGCAGACCAATAATGGTCTGTGAAGAAGACCAAACAATAGAGGAAAATCAGTTCTGATCATTTAAATAAAATAAGAAAAAAATGAATATGTTACAGATTTGAGGGGAAGCACACAAAAAACTGAGTTCACTCAGAAGCAGCAGAGTGGGGGATTTTCCATTCTCAAGAAATGCACAAGGATTTTTCACCTTTGAGAAAATCCATTCATGCTCTCTTCTCATACAGGCAGTATGCCTGTCTAAAATTCCCCTCAGCAGAGACAGAGTTCCAACTGCTCTGCTGCAAGTTTCTCCTGAGCCAGTGCACCGAGGGGTATAACCAGATCTTTTTAGCGAAGATCCAGGGACAAGAGGATAGCAATGCAGCTGCAGTATGTCCACCAACCTGAAGCAAAATCAATGCAAACAGTGTCTCTTCCTCCTAATGACCTGTCAGAATCTTTATGTCATGGACTGCCCTAAAATATGCCACCAGATTGCAGTGGTCCCAAGGTTAGCCGAGAAAGGGAGCTTGCCCCCTGATCCCTGGAGTCTGCACAGAAAATTCTTCTGCTGTAGCTGAGAAGCAAATAAAGGTGAAGTTAACTTGACACCAGCTGAGGAGGGTTTGGGGGGAGATCTGAGACAGATCTGAGATTTGTGTTTGTGTAGACAGATGGAGACTCAGGCTGAGACTGCTTGGAATGAGACATTTCTTTGAAAGTTTTCAAAGATGATACAAAACAATTCAATCACACTGATTCTGAACCTTCTGTTAAACTCATCCCTTTACCATGAGCTTTAAAATTCTCTCTGCCTAATTACATGGTTTCATTCATTTAGATGGATACATTAAAACAACCATGGTGGAGATTGATTATGATTCTTTAAGAAGAAAGCAACAACCAGCTATCAGAGCTGCTGTGAAACGTCCAGAGAGTGACCAAGAAGTGTATGATGATGTTAGAGAGCAGGACAGTATTAGCAGGTATGTATAAGAAACACATTAAAAGGAACCGATGATTCACCCCGGTCAGCCTAGACAGGGGAAGTTTTACAACAACAAAGTAGACTCCTGTCACAAAAGAACAGCAATTTATATCAGAAACATATAACTGAGCTATTCAAATTGAAGTAGTCAGAGGAACAAGAATGGATTCTGGAATCCAGCATCTATAAGCACTCATACTCAGGAGGAATCCATACTATTGGAAGGGGAACTATAGCATCACAACACAAAAGAGAACAAAATGCAAAACATGCAGGATTACAAATCACCTGCAAGAAGTGCAATTCTCTTCCCTCCCTCTCTTTTCTTGTTTTGTCTTTTGAAGTCACATACTGCCTTTTCTAACATGCAAGAATAAAAGACTCTAAAAGCAATGGAAACACTCACTGCACTGGGGAACTCCTGACCACCCTCATTGCTCTCAAACTGTGAGCCTTACTACCTCTTTCCCTTTGAAGAGAAGGGACTTCTGGAAGCATGACTAGGATGGCCCTTCAGAAGAGAGTGTGGCTAATGTGTTTAGTCCTGAAAATAAGGCCTATAAAATCCCATGAGATGGCTATGAGCTATACTTTTTTGACTTCATCAGAACCTTCTCCTCTATGGCACAGTTTCACATGCATTTGCAATGCAGTGCTACATTGCAGACTCACTACTTCAATGTGCCATATTTTTCACATCAAATAGATCTGCAGCTAGGGAAGTTCCATCTCCAGCAGGGTATCAAACTTGCTGGCAGGGAAATATCCTAGTGATCTTGTGACAAGAGTCGAGGCTATCACATGACCCAACATGACTGTGATACCTCTGTCACCCAACCTCACATAAAAGTCTGCTTCTGTCACGTGATGCAACAAACCAGTGCTCATTCTCCATTACATGTCCTGATGTGCAGAAACACATACCCCGGGATTCAGATAAGAGATATGGGTGTATAGGATTTCAATGTGTAGGACAACTATCTTGCAACACTCAGCCATTACACCTGTTTTTTAGTGCTTCCCAGCACCTTAACTTAGAGGCCTGGCTGGAATAAAGGGACCGCAGCTGGCTGGCTGCTGGGTGCAGCTGATCCTCAGCTGCCAGAACATCCCCATGAGCTCCAGAAACAGTGCTTGGAAAGATGCCTTCAGGCTGGCATTCTTTAAGCAACCAATATAGTTTTGCATCTGATATTTTTGCAGGTTTCTCAATATCAGTTTCCCTCCCTGCACATTGGTCTCATATCATCGTAACCTAGCCAGAAGAGTTGCTTTAGTTGTTCTAGGTTTTAGGTAATCTGAGCATCAGGTACTTCATTGCAGAAGTATCTTTGGCCAATCCTTTTCACTATGGCAAGCATTACAATTAACCACCTCAGTGCAAGGAATTTAGACATTTCTTTAATTCAAAAGCAAATGAATACTTACACTATTGCATATTAAAATAACAGTATAAGGAATTGGAAGGATGAATGAATGGCTCAGATTCGTTTAATCCTTTAAGCTGTATTTTGACATTTTTATCTTCTCTAGTGATTAATAGCATTCTGTTCAGTTCACAAGCATGAATTGTTGGAAGGTCTGACATACATCAACATGTTTTGAAACCACTATAAGAATGCCATACTAAAAAAAGCCTCTTGATCAAATAGTATTATCTCATTATTGGTAGTATTGTTAATATTCCAAAATTAATAAGTGACTAGGGCTGTTGTATTTCAGGATTTGTTGGCACAAGAGTTTAACAAATATCTTGTTTTGATGTGTAAGTTTAAGTAAGGCTTTGACCTGGAAATAATCTCAGTTACTATGAACCTATCAGGTTTTTTTCAATTACTATTAGAACACTGGGCTATTATGGAATCCTTGAAATGTTAGAAACATGCAGTTAGAGGTTTAAAGCATCACCCAATAAAAGCTAGTTGAGCAATAAATTCATTTGTTTACCATTTCATCTCATGAAAATCCCCTCATAAGGGATGAATCTAAAGGGTGTAGATGCACTCTCTAGTGTTCAGTCAGATTATATTTTTATTCCCATCAAGTTCGACTACATGACCTCCTGAGATACCTTCCAACCTGAATTATCCTATGATCCTAAGTCATATTTTGTACTTTAGTTTAAAGATATCAACAGGAATACAAAATATATTCTAAATATAGTAAATCATTATAGCTGTAGACATCAGTTTGCATTTCCTTGAAAATGACACTTTATTGGAAATTGCTAACAGTTGCTAACAGTTGCTAACAATTAGGACTGAATGTTCTGCTCATTAATTATAAAATACTGTGTTCCTTTTTTTACATTAACTGAAGATGTTATTGATAACTCTCTTATTCCCCTTTGAATTATTGTGAATAATATTTTAAAATACTCTTTTCTGTTTTGTAATGAATTATTTCCAAGGAAAAAAACCAGAGTATTCTTTCCTGCTTTACCTGAATCTACTAAAAGTTAATCTCTCCTCATCTAAGAGCTAATTCACTCATTAATTAGATGACACATTTTCTTTAGCATTAGTGAGAATGCAACTACTATTTGACTGTAAGAAATCGGTGTGAGTGTAGTGAAGACAGAGAGAAAAAAAGAACCGGCGGCACATTTAGTTGTTGCCCATATAGAACACACAAGCATGTGCCTGAGCTTTCAGTGCAGAATTTGTAGTGCTCAGCTGGCAATGTAGACGAGTGCCAAAGCCAAAGGGTTTAGAACTAATAACCACAAAAGTGATGGGTGATCATGGTGTTTTCTTTTTCCAAAGGATGACTGTTTTTTTCTAATATGTCTCTCATGTTTGCTTTTCCAGGGTGGTGGTCAAAGTGGAGCTGGAAGTAAGTTCTACATATACTTTTGGGGGGAGTTGTTTCTGTGTACTGCTTACCTTCAAATCCAGACCTCTGCAGCTTCCAAATAATGCAGTAATTATCCATAAGCATGCTAAATGTTATCTAACAGGCAACAAACAAGGAAGTATAGTGGCCAAATTAACTTTCTTTCCACCTGTGGGAACTTGGGCGAGAAAGAAGTTTTGTCTTCAGATACTGTGAATCAGAAGCATGCTAGAAGATTACAGATCCTTAAATTTTTTTGTGTGAAAGTAAATCATTCCACAAAACAGTACAGATATAGTTGGCAAAATATTAACATGACCAAGAGATTTTGTGCAGGAGAAATCCAGTTCTGAAATAGCCAGTAATACTACCAATTAAAGTTGCATTTTGCTGACAAAGTTACGGGGAACTTCAGTTTCAGCAAAACTCGAGTCCTAACCAATATGACTGCAGCAGTTCCACACTGTCAAGAACACACATTCAAAACCAGTTTCCCCTTTGGTAGCACATATATTTATGTAGCATTCTCCATTGATTACAAGAGCACAGCTCATCTTCTCAGCTTAGAGTTTAGATATTAGTCATGGCAGAAGCATCCCCTGGCAACGCTGAATGAAGCTGCTGCCAACTAAGTACAGATTTCAGTGGTCACTCTGACCAGTGGCTAGAACTGGACATGGAAACTGAGCTAACCCTGCACTGGAGGAGGTGGGGCTCAAAGGTCAGAACGGATACCAAAATGGGGAGCTTACATTGCACTTGCTGGGAGTGTTGATCTGACATCTTCAATCATCACTAGTCACACACAAAAATTTAAAAGTCATCAGTCATCATAATGAATGGGCCAAACCCAGCCATTTAGAATTTCATCAAATACAGTGTAAATGCATTTGTTTTTAGTATTCATGCTCTTGTTTTTGGCAGTGTCATGTTTAAATGCTGTAGATGGCATTCCCAACTGGGATAAGTCTAAATCACTGTTTTAATAAATATACTGTGTTGGTTTAAAGAAAGATTCCATTTGCAAGGATATTGCACAAACTGCACACACATCTGACATACTTGAGGCCAATAAGGAATACCCTATTCAGCAGCATTAAATATAAATGCATTAATTCACTGTTTGATCTGTTAAAGAGATGTTCCCACCTCCTTCTTCTGATCAAGAAATTTATGATGGGATTGATGATGAAGATGCTGTTACTAAGTATGTTTTTATACCATTTAAATAATTTGCTGCTTTATCAGAGTGTTTTCATTTTGGTTTTTAGTATTTTTGAATTAGGCATAATAATCAACAAGTGGGTATACATCAGGATGGATTCATGAAGCTAAAAAAAAAGGTTCTTTGGTCTTTTGGAGAAGTTTTGTTTTGTAATTAATTTTGGTATGTCAGCAAAAGAAGCTGCAATCATGAAAATCCCCAAATCCCCAACTAGACAGAATAGCTCTGGAATGAAAATAACAAACTAAAATGCTAGCTTGCTGAGTAACAACATGAAAGCAGAAAGCCAGTAGATGAATATCTATACCTACAAATATATCTAATATCTATAAATGACCTAAAATACATATTTCTAGTTTAGCATTTTAGACATTAAATGTCCTCATTTTGTGGCATATACCTTGTTCGCATTATCATGGAATCATAGAATCATAGAATCATAGAATGGTTTGGGTTGGAAGGGACCTTAAAGATCATCTAGTTCCAACCCCCCTGCCATGGGCAGGGACACCTTCCACTAGACCAGGTTGCTCAAAGCCCCATCCAGCCTGGCCTTGAACATTTCCAGGGAGGGGGCATCCACAACTTCTCTGGGCAACCTGTTCCAGTGCCTCACCACCCTCATTAATGAGAATTATATGCATCAATGGAGAATTTAAACTGGACCTTTTAAAAAGAATGTTACATTTTACATTGTGATAATTGCATGCATACTCCAAAGGTCTGTATCACAGGATGAAGATAAGAATGATATCTGGTCCTGGGGAATCTTGAAGAGGCTAAAGACCAAAGATGACAAAAAGAGAAGTGTACAAGAAAAAACAACCAAAGTCAATGGGGCAGAAGATAATGGAGATTTGTTGTAAGAGTCTGCCAGGAAATCACAGTGGACATTAACTAATTCTAATAAAGCATTGGTCACATGCTACCAACATGTTCTCACAGCAGCCTAATGAATCACGAATCAAATTGCAACTCAGGATGATACTTTTCTGCAAAAACACTGACCTCCTTTCTTTTCACCTGCATAATATAATTACTCTGTTAAGAAGCTGTATTTGTTGCATAAGTCTAGTAATTAAAATATGCCAATAAATTATTTTGTGGAAGAGCACCAAAATAATCCATCATCTTTGTGCCACTCTGGTGATGTACATTTGCTATATCCTCAGTTAAAATATACTTTGCTCATCAGTACAATGTCGCTGAGATAAACTGGTAAATCTAGTCCCATTAATCCAAATTTTAGGAATAATATGCCAAACATAAAAATGCAAAGATTGTCTTCTCCCCATCTTGCCTAGAGGTTAGATCAGCAACTGGTGTTTTTACCACCATCTTCTCTCATTCAGTTCTGAACCAGTTTACTTTGATTCAGTGGTAAAAATACATTTAGTCCATGAGTATTGTTGGTGTCAGCGGAGCTTCAAAATGTCTGGAGATTACTTGGAGCCCTTGTGTTGCAAGTTTTTTTAAATTATTTAAATGATGCAAAAGCCTATTAATGTGATATAAATACTTAATGAGCATCTTTTTTTTTCCCAGCATGTCTCCTTCAACAAAGCAGTTTGAAAAAGGTAATTAATAGCCTATTGTTTAGTCTTCATATTGATTCCTGATCCTTTTTTCTGTATACATTACTCTCTATCATGCTAGTCACAAAAACACATCCAAGGAAGGAAACAGAATTTCCCATTGCTTACCCAGTTTCAGCAAACAAATTTCAAATATTGTGACTGATTTGGCTACAGACAAGGAGATACAAATACATTGCAAGCTCTCTAGAAAACAATTTAATGTATTTTTTAAGAAGTCATGATTTTTCTATGTGAGATTTCCACTATTTCATTTTATTTGACATTAAGTATGAACAGATACACTTGGAAAGAAATACTTAATGTAAGACTTCAAAAATAAAAAGAGATGCTTGTTATTTTTGTCACTTGCAGTGTCTTTGTAAGATAACATATACTCATAAATATCAGCTCAGCCATGGAATAAAAAGCAAGATCTTACAAATTTTGAGGCTGTTGCCTGAACTGAGTTCTAAACCTTTTATCTCCTACTGTGATTTTTCTAGCCATGGATTTGATGAGTTGAACAATTGCTTCCTTTCTACAAATATGCTGGATGTGATTCAAAGTATATTCTTGGGGTAAGAATTCTTTTCACTGCTTTGGCATTGCAAGATGGCCTAAAAACTAACATACATGTGATTCATATGCACTTCTAGGCAACGTTGCATTGACCAGAGTGCTATAGAAGTGCCTGAGTGTACATTAAAATTAAACCCTAAAAATATACTTTGATGCAACCC